>NC_057799.1:242848744-242886205 GCF_018294505.1 Triticum aestivum
GGATGGTGTCGATGATGCGGATCTGCGGCCGTGGACGGGGTGTCAGAAGCTGCTCCGGTGGTTGGGTTAAGGGTGGTGTCGACGATGCGGATCTGCGGCCGTGGATGGGGCGTCAGAAGCTGCTCCGGTAGGTTGGATGAGGGTGCGAGGAAGCGGATCTGAGGCCGTGGACTTGTGAGTTGGCAAAGCGGCCCCGGTAGGGTTGAGAATGGTATAGGCGAAGCTACTCCGGTAGGGTTGACGATGGTGTCGGCGAAGCGGCTCCGATAGGGTTGAGGAAGGTGTCGGCGAAGCGGCTCCGGTAGGGTTGAGGAAGGTGTCGGCGAAGAGGATCAGAGGCCGTCGACGGGGGCGTCGGTTGGGCGGCTCCGGGGGGTGTGGACGAAGCGTCTCCGGTAGGGAGTACGAATGAGCCGCTGCAGATGCGCGGAGGTTGACGAGAGTACCGGCGAAGCAGATCCGGCGCCGTGGACAAGGTCGACACTGAATGGGCTGTGGCACAGTGGTGGATGAGCAGTCTACTTGTTTCTAGGGGAGGTGGGAGGGGTAGATGCGGCCGCAGAAGCAGATCTGGCGAGGTGGACGCCGCTGGCAGTGAATGGGCTATGGTACGCCGGTGGATGAGCAGTCTAGGGTTTCGAGAGGGGAGGGGAGAAAGGGCGATGAAGTACGGACGGCGTGATGTAAGATGCTCTGGTGCTGTGGAGTTAGTCGTTTTTGTGGGAGGGGGAGAGGAAATGGGGGTGTCGTGTAGTGGGGGGACCGGAAGTTACCAAAGCAGCCCCGACCTATCATGTAGATGAGGGCGGTATTGTAACTGTTGATCTCCGTGCACCAAGGACAAAAGGGGGATTTCGCATGCTAAAGACTAAGGTGGCGGAAATTTTAGAAGGAGGCGGGAGATTTTGCCGCCCGCGGGATCGTTCGTATCCAGTTTCAACTAATTTTGGACCGTGCTAGCGGGAAGGTCATGCTAGACTGTGTACACGGGGCACGCGTCAGCAGTTAATAACTGGTGTGAAGTCCACCCCAGAAAAAAAGACAATAACTCGGGATGATGCGCCGATAACTTGGACATTCACACGGGCGTGGCCAATCGTACGGGTGTAGTGGCCAATCGTACGGGTGTAGTTCACAAAAAAAGGGATCAAACGCTCAGCCTATGTATTTCTCGTGTAAATAGATAATTTAGTGCCATTGGTTATTTACTTTAAACATAATGCATTGACGTGTTAGTGTAGAGGCGCACAAAAAGAAATGGATATTTTAGTCAGCTACTTAAAAGTGTTACCTCATATGATTACATAGCCTCCATTTCATAAATTGCGTACCCGTTGAATTCATATATGAATATTACATATATTACTTCAAAATAGAAACTTAAATCATCCAAGACTAATGAATTTGAATGCAAGAGTAACAATGGTGCATATACATGATAGCTACATTGGTTGTTTGAAGAAACATCACTGTAACTTTGGCATGCACAACTGAAAAGGTTTATTTAAATAGAAAAAATGTGATATGTGAGTGTCCAATCTTTATAGCGTTGAATCGATATTGTACCTTTGGCCACGATGCAAAGTAGATATTGACTTATGTTCAAGCGATGCACGTCCACGATCGCTAGATAGTGATACGTGAATGAATTGTGCAATCTCTCTCACACGCATACATATCTCATTTCCCTGTGGGCATCGTAATCACACACGCGCACTTCGTGTATTTCTCTCCCTCCGTCAGGGTTAAATTCGTCTTTCTACCCTGTCCTACAAGTCTCTCACACAGAAACACACACGCTCTCTATGTCTAACACGCCCACCCCTTTAATTCCGCCCACCCACAGCCACTAATGTCTCAAAGTATAATAATGTCTCTCACACATATGCTATCTACCTATCCCTTAATATAGCTAGATATGTGTCACACAAACTCCTTCTCCCTACTAGCAAGATGCCCATGCGTTGCATGGAACATCAAGATGCATTTGTATGAGAAGTTTATCTTGTGGGAAAAAAGGATGAACGAGGGAATGCCTTATTTGCAAATGCGGAGAGGGGTGTGGGTATCTTTTTGCAAAATTGCCATAGTTTCCTTCCTGTCTGTCGGATATAAATCGGATGGCCTATATTGCAGGATGGCAGGAACACCATCATCACCAACTCTGTTTTTTATAAGAGTAGAGATATGTGAGTGGCACTGCCCCCCCCACCACACACACACACCCACACTTCCCAACACCGAAGGAGTAGGGTGACACCTCGATCTTGATACTAATCTATCGACTGGCTTCTCTCTCAAACATACACACACACACTACCCGGCACCGAAGGAGTAGGGTGGCACATCGATCTTGATAATAATCTATCTACTCCTCTTTCAAACACACACACACACTCGCTAGTTGTGCCTCTGTGCCTACCGCGCACACTCTCGATACGTCTTTCTCTCCCTCCCCCCCCCCAACAATGACAGCAGAAGGGTGACAACTCGATCTGATCATAATCTGTCAATTGGTTTCTCTCTCAAACATTGTGTCTCGGTGCCTCGCTCGGTAGCCCCCTCGATATGTAGACTTCTCGCGCGCGCACAGCTGTAGTGATGATGACGCTGAACCCAGTGTGCCTTGTTTTTACCGGCCTCATGTGATAGTTTTCACCCTGTTTTCTGTTAATTAACAAGGCAACCTTTTCTTTGTTACTACTAGTGAATCTGAAATCATTCGGGGCAGACATAAAATATATCACTTCAACCCAATTATCACAGCAACTATTTTAAAAGAAATTAGCTAGCTGCCCGTGCGTTGCACGGAACATCAAGATGCATTTGTATGAGTAGTTTATCTTGTGAGAGAAAAGGTTGAACGAGGGAAGGCCTTATTTGCGAACGTGGAGAGACATGTGTGTATATTTTTGCAAAATTGCCATAGTTTCTTTCCTATCCGTTAGATTTAAATCCGACAGCCTATATTGCAGGATGGCACGCACACCATCATCACCAACTCTGTTTTCTACTCCCTCCGTCCGAAAATACTTTTCATCAAAATGGATAAAAAGAGATGTATCTAAAACTAAAATACGTCTAGATACATTTCCTTTTATCCATTTTGATGACAAGTATTTCCGGACGGAGGGAGTATTTGTCTTTTTAGAGATTTCAACAAGTGACTATGACCGGACCTTACCAACATACTCAAAAAAGTAGTCCATAATTTTGATGTTACCCTCTTTTCTTGGCGGTGCAGTGCCATCTGGATACCTCATAAATAAATCAAGGACAAATCTGACCCTTCCTGAAAAGACATACGGAGCAAAATGAGTGAATCTACACTCTAAAATATGTCTACATACACATCCGTATGTGGTAGTCCATTTGAAATCTGAAAAAGACAAATATTTAGGAACGAATGGAGTATATATAAGAGTAGACATGGAGATATATCTCCAGCATGGTCTACAACAAAAATGTGCTGGGCTGGTTAGCGCCGGATGCTCGCAAGGCGATGACATGAGTTCGAATTCTGTCTTTTAACTTTATATTTTTATATTATATATTACTCTACTTATTTAATATATACTTCTTTCGCTACCGTACTGACAGTGGAACCCACAGAGTACTTAGAATACAAGATTAAGGATGGACTTGTTTCTTTTTAACTTTTTGTACGAAGCTGTAGCCACCCTGCAAGTCACGTGTACACTGTACATGCAATTAACTTTTTATAGAGGGACAATCATACAGGCAATTAACTCAAATGGATTGGATGTCACTCTATTATTTCCAGCATAAAGAGCATCTCCAACGGCAGCCGGAAAATTTCCTCCCGCTTCCTTAAGCGGAGGACGACATCAAACGCCAGCGGCATACATTTTTACAACTCTAACCAACCAGATGAAATTCGTGCAAACACGGACTGATTTCATATAAGCATGAAGGATTTCGTATAGAAAAGCCGGATCTTCATATAAACATGATGGATTTCATTACATTTACATGAACTAAGAGGTGCCAATCCGGCTCTCTTGTATAATTAATACTCCCTCCGTCCGGAAATACTTGTCCTAGAAATGCATGTATCTAGACTTATTTTAGTTCTAAATGACCGCCCGCGGATCCCTTTGTCTTCCTCATGTCCGTCAGACACTTGCAGGGTCGACGAAGGTCCTCGGAAGAGACGAAGCAGCAAAGAAACCACCTGAATCCGCGGTCGTCGCCTCGGTGGTGGCCTTCATGGGTCCCAAGTGGCGGCGGCCTCCCGTGTTCTACTTCTCCTCGATGATGGCGGCGGACACGGAGAAGCTGGCGACCGACTCGTCGCTCTCCATGCACCCGGCTTCTGTCTCTGCCTGCATGGCGCTGCCACTGGCATGGGAGGCGCGCCCACAGACACGGGAGGCGCGGCCACCGCAGACACTGGTGGTGCGGTATGACGTGGTAGCGACGGCGCCCGTACCGGCGTGCTAGCCGCCGTGCCGGCGTGGAGCAACTCGCCACTCCTCATCGAGCTGACCTAGAGCGGCGAGTTGCTGAACCACGCGCCTGCTTGGGGCAGCAACTGGCTCCGTCGGGCTAAGCGAGGTTGGTGAAGCACCTAGCGGCCTCGCCTGTATCCGGAGGGCTCGGTGGGCCACCCAGCCAGGTAATATGCCGGAGAACGGTTCATCGGAAGCCATCGGAAGAGTGGAGAAAATGGTGAAGGAGGAGATGGGGGAGGGGTGCGATTCTTGCCCGCTGTCTGTCTGGCCTCGTGTAAATAGAGGGCGGACGGTAGGAGCTTGGCCGGCATCTGGCCTCGTTTAAACTGAGGGCGGACGGGAGGAGCTCGGTTGGTGTTGCGTTTAATTCTGGGCCGCTCATGAACGGACGTGTGGCAGGAGTAGGATTCTCGGTTTGCATGCGGGTTTAACGGAGGGGTTTAATGGAGGCGCCGGGCGTGCAGCGGGCGGCGCAGTACTATTCAATTTGACAGTAGTAATGAGCCGTCAAATCACAAAGGTCCTCGCCTCTCGTGAAACCAACCGAGCTAGACTGCCCTGCCCTCTAGCCTTTTAAAAAATGTATATACTCCACTTTTGTACAGTAGTAGTATCGATGGATTGCGCCATGGAGCAAAACTTGAAATTAAAAAAAAAGGTACATATAGAGAGCGCTCGTCGCCAAATTATGCATATAGTACTATTAAAAAGGCTTGTCACAATAATGGTGTCCAGCACAAGTGCACAACCCACAACTCAAATAAAACTAAGCACCCTGGAATTCTTTGACAAAACTAAGCACCCTGAAATTCTTTGACAACTAAACTGCTGGATATATGATGTTGGCCATATATATTGTACGTATATAATGTGAAGAAACGAGTGGTAGTACTATACCAACTAAAATATGAAATGTAAGAAATACTAGTATGTACGTACTGAAGAGTTAAAGTAACAAGAATAAACATAACATAGTTCTGCTGGGGGCTCAGCACAACACACCCCTCAAATTAAATTAAGCACACCTGAAATTAAACTTTGCAACTATTCCGGTAGACACTGCATTAGAACCACCATGAGCAACGACACTGCCACCTTACTCAGAGTCCTCGTCCACGTCCTCGACTTCGTCCTTGTCCCTCTTCCTCTTGGCCGATACTTCTTTGCTTGAACCGCACACTTGGTTGTTGCTCTTCATCCAACCCTTGTAGATATTGAAGCAAAGGTAGCCATCCATTGATGCGTAGTGGATGTGGTCTATATCTAGTACATTTCGCTGCCATGCATGACGATGAAACGTGTATGGAGGTTTCTCCAGTTTACCGTATGAAGGATGAACCATGGCTCCTGCCAGGGTCAGCATTGAAGGCTGACGAGAGGACACCAGCCGATTCTTCTGGAGGTCTAAGGTGTTGCCTACAACGAGGCCTATCCGACGCAGGACTTCTTTGTCGTTACCAAAGTCTACAGTAACGAATTTGACTAGGTTGCTCTCGAGGAAGTCCTTAAAATCCTGGCACTCAACGTCGGCATGGCATATGTGGTAGACCAAGCATAAGTCATGCACGCAAACCTGGATCACGGCGGGCTTCTTCCTCTCTTCGTCCTTTAGATCCTTCTCTCATCCCAGGACTGTGGTGTACTCAACATCTAGCCCAGTGACCCACTCATCATCTGAGTCTTCGAATATGCGTCTGAAGCGAGAAAGGCATCCTTTCACCGTCGCGGAAGAACGGGTGTAGATGACGTCGAACTCATCGTCGGTGATGGTTCTAACCTTGTACTCACTGCCGATCGGGGAGATTTGGGACGCCATGGATTTGGGAGGAGGGTTAGGATTAGTGGAACTGCCGTAATGTGAATGGACGGGACGACTAGGAGCGAACCGCCGTAGTATTGAAGGACGTGCGGGGACGAGTAGGAGCGAACTGCCAGCGTGCGAATGGCAGGGTAGTGGCTTTCCATTCTCCCATGATACGGGCTTCTGAGAGCCCTTGGATCTGAGATCGAACGGTTGCATGGCGTGATTCTAGACCTATGGGTGAATATCCTATCCTGGAGGGTTATTCTGCAAATTTTCAGCAACTTAGCATGCGACCGTTTGATCTCAGACCCAAGGGCTGGCAGCAGCCCGTATCGTGGTCGCGCCTACCACGGCCGTCGCGTCGCTCGTGCGGTCGCGCCCTTGGAGATTTAACACGGTGCGTTAGGCTATCTGATGTTGGCATGTCATACATAGTCATCACTTAGTCACTCATACTACAACAAGGTTTTGGCTATAAGGTTGGCTATAAGTGTATTTTTTTTACTTCTCTCTATCTCTTTCTTCGTACTCCCTCCGTCCCATAATATAAGAACGTTTTTGACACTAGTGTAGTGCCAAAAATGTTCTTATATTATGGGACACAGGGAGTACTAGTATTTATTGCATTGCCAAGGAGTGACCTCTTCCAATGAAATCGTGTTGCTAAGTTTGCTTCATTTAATTAGCTACAGACTCAAAATTGTCTTTTCACCTAGGTACACACGCTTAGCACCGTTTCTTCCTTGGGTCACCAAACTAGTCTCTCTCTTCTTGATTAACTTGCCACATCAGACTTTATGCCTATGTGGCAAGCTTAAGCACCTGTAGGAGCAAGTAAGTACAATAGTGCGCTTTACATGGCATTTTTGCATATGTGGAGGAAAGAGAGGCAAGGAAAAAGTGGAGAAGTGGGCTCTCATGCAAGAGCCAGCCTCTACTACATGGTGGAGCATTGGGAGAGGCACCTGTATGGAGGTGGTCAGGAATCGGGAGACTCACGCCGGTCGTAGCGCCGCAGTTAAAATGATAATGGCAAGTCAAATCACGGGGCCCCACCTGTCCAGCAGTAACTCGCTGTCAAATCACACAGCCCTACATTTGCAGCAGCCTACTCCCTCGTCTTATCGCTTCTCTGTCGAACTGACTAGGCGGAACTGCCCCGCCTACCACGCAGGAAAAGCCCGCGCAGTATACTCCCTCCGTCTAGGTGACCAAGGTGGAGAGGAAAACGAGAGAACTTAATGTTTAGTATTTGCTAAGGCTAGTTGTAATGGTACTAGCCTTAGCAATTTTGATGAGGTGTCATAGAATTAAATGAAGAAAGAGAGAGAGTTGAGTACTATGTGTCATACATGGCAATAAATAAAGTACTACATGATACTAATATATGATACATGGCGCAGGAGTACTAAGTATTATTAATACAGTTTTGCTAGAACTCATCTAGATGAGATATAATTTGGTCTCATTCATCTTTTATAGCCATTGGATGTGATGCTATATAAGATGCATGTGTGCTGACGTGGGTTGTATTTGTTCTTGTGCAACGAACTGGCCACTACATGTCATGTTTGATAGTCTCGAGTCATTAAAAGCATACAAGCCCCACATCTCTTCTTGGTTGATTCCTCTATTTATGTCAAAAACTAAGAAACAACGTGAGAGTTAATGCACCACGCCTATGTGTTTACTATTTGGTTTTCGTAAGATGACTTAATACTCACCTAGACGGAGGGAGTATTCGATTTGACAGCGGGCGGCGCAGTTCCCGATATGGCTTTAATGCAGACAAGGGAGGGAGTAGCGGTTCCCGATATGTTGAACGGCCAATGCATCCTCCTTCAATTAATGCATGAGGGAAGTAATGGGAGGAGGTCCGGGAAAAGAGGCTGCACGATGTGAATGCAACGCAGTTTGCCCTCATTGCCCTCATATAAAGGCGCCCCTCCATTCCAATGCATCTACCACATCGTACGCACCTAAGCATTTGCCTAAGCACCTACACTAAGCGCAAAAGAGCTCACTCCAGACCCATGGCGGCGATGCGCGTGAGCGGCCAGCGGCTGCGCCAGATGGTCCACGACGCCGGCCTGTGGCATGGCACCGAGGATCGTCTCCAGACGGTGTTGGAGACCGGCTGGTGGATGGCCGCCGTCGACACCAACTACGACTCTCAGTTGGACCAGATGATCGTTGCCACCAGCAACAAGTTCACCGTCCTCAAGAAGCTCGCGGACGACATCGCCGTACTCCTCTAGCCCGCGCGCCCGGGCTCCTCATTGCCTGCCAACCTAATCGGCCTCCATGGCCGGAACCTCTTTCAAGCACCGGTGGCCCTGCGACTGCCGCCGATGCCACGAAGAATGTCCACCTGGAGGTCGCGCTCGCCGCAAGGCGCCTCGCCCTGCAGGAATTCGTCAACCTACACATCCACGTGTACGAGCAAATCGTGTACATAGGTATCTACAAGGCCAGTGAGGACGCTACGACGTTGGCCTTCCTCAACCGGCTGGAAGCCTTGGATGCCTTTGCTGAGAAGCACCTCGACCTCGCCACAAAAGCCGCCGCTCCTTAGCCGCCGGTCGGTGGCCCGGCGCACTAAGTTGAGGAGGAGGAGGTCGTACGTTCGTGGATCCATCTTTCTTCTTGCCTTCTGTAACCACCACTGCGATCGCATCATCATGGCCCTAATTCTTATTGTGTTGTTGCATTCTCGTTCCAGTCAATACCGACATGTGCGATCCCTTTGCTTAATTATATGCATCACTGTAACTAGTACTCCATCCATCAATTTATAAGTTGTGCTTACCTTTTCCATCAACTTCATGCAACGCGCGGGCATCTTGCTAGAAACACTAGAATATGATAGTCCATTTGAAATCTCAAAAAAGACAAATATTTAGGTACGGAGGGACTAATATATTAGGAGTATATCAAAACAATAGTGATTTCTTTCAAGTTTGTGAACAAATACTACTATTCTACTACTTTGGATTCGTCGCAACGCACGGGCACATTGCTGGTAAAAGGAAAATGCCTGCCGTGTTCGCGTCGCACCCCCACACGCCCGGGAATCGGGAGTACAACACGGCCCGTCCGGCACGGAACATAGCTTAGGGAAGGCGTGTTGCCTAGCATTTTCACTTTCATGTGGGACCGCCGTTGAGCAAACTGACACCCCGCCCGCCGCCGGGTTGGAAAACAGAAACGAGGGGAAGATCTAGCTATAGCACAGAAGCCAAGAAATTTGGTGTCAGACGGGGCTCGTTGATAGAGTAGGAGCATTCCGTACTAGTACTACTCCTACTAGTACCAAGTTTGTACTCCTAATACTATATTACTAGTACTACCACTATACAACTAGTAGGTACGTGCACGGCACAACATCGTAGGAACAAAAAACGGGAAGATCTTGTTTTGGGTGATTTATCTTTTTATCAATCAATGTAGTATGAATAATATGATGTGGGGGGCACCCATGAAGCTTATGTGGCTTGGTTGCATGGCTACGGAAGGTTAGAGAAAAATAAATAGATAATGTGTTTAGAGTGCACTCCACTAAATAGATATACTTTGGATCCATTGCAACGGACCGGCACATCTATATCTATACCCCCTATATAGTGTGTGAAAAACTTTGAAAGTTGGTCATTGGATGAAGCCAATCCGACGGTACAAAGATGGCAAATCCGAGCACTACTGGCCGTTGGATATCATCCACCAGATTCTGCCACATGTATAATCTAGAAGACTCCATGGTTGAACTTAATTCATGACTAACTTTGCCACAACTAAGCTTAGGCAAAGTTATTAGTTCTTCAAAATGAGAGCCACAAGTTGGCAAGCCTAAGGGAATCTTGCCACATTTTGTGTGTGTATCTCATGTGGGGCCTTAGTGTGGCTTGCCTAAGGTGTGGCTTGAACCAAACACTAACCTAAGTTAATCAAACTTGCCTAACCTTACATTCCACCAGATTTTGCCACATGTTAGAATCCAGAAAGCTCCACATGTAGAAGCATAATGCACAAACCACCAGAATCTCATGCGTGCAATGCACGTGTACCTTACTAGTTCTACTCCCTCCGTTCCTAAATATAAGTCTTTGTAGAGATTCCACTATGAACTACATACGGATGTATATAGATGCATTTTAAGTATGAATTCATTCATTTTGCTCCGTATGTAGTCCATCTAGTGGAATCTCTACAAAGACTTACATTTCGGAACGGAGGGAGTAGTTGGTAGTAGTAAGAAACAAATTCCAATTTTGGCATGAGCTCGTACTGCGGGAGCACCACAAGGCCTGCCGCAGGAGTTACATTTCCCTCTCGGGGCCCATGGGACCGAACTTCAGTGGCTTAGTGCCCGGCCTATGAGTCAATGACATGCGGACCTTAAATGCGGCTGGCCCACATGTCATTCTCATGGTGGTGGCGTGGTTCGCGACTCACTCGTTCGAGATGAACCGGCCGGTGGTGGCGTGGCTGTGGCGAGGGTGCCACAGCTGGGCGTCGGGGCGTTACGAGGCGTAGATGGCCACACCAGCGGGTACTACCTGTAGTACATAAGTACTCCGGCTGAGGATTGATGACCAGGACGAAATGTGTCACAGCCGCTGGATGAAAATTCGATGGTGCGGGAGTACGGATCGGAGCACAGCAGCGGAGCAGGCAAACCGCGTCCAATCCGGTGTGTCTGTGGTAGAAAGTTGATGGTCGCCGCAGTTCAGCTGGCCCGCATGTCATGCACACAAAGGCAGAGGAGCGGTGGGGCCGAGAGGGATGAGGGGCACGTCGGGGGGATGAGGATCCCCTGACGCGAACAATCCTATCATTCTGTCACTGACATGTGGGACCCATAAGCGTGGGTCCCACCTGTCAGCGAAGGAAAGGCAGGGCAAGGCAGTGATAGCCACGTCAGAGGATCCATGTCCACGTCGGGGGACATCCTGCCGTGGGTTGGAGCGGCGTCGTGGGAATCGTGTGTTGGTGTGGCAGTGGTAGAAACAAGAAACGTGATGGTCGTCGTGGTTCAACTTCCATGGACAAGCTGTCATGTCTGCTCACACATGTATATCAAAACTGGAGTGTTTATATTTCAAGCACGTGAACAAGTATTATTGTACTACTTTGGATCCATTGCAACGCACGGGCCAGCACATTGGTAGTAGTAGTGTCCATCTCTATCTCTAGAGGCCTTCCCTCGTTCATCCTTTTCTCTCACAAGATAAACTACTCATACAAATGCATCTTGATGTTCCGTGGAACGCACGAGGATGTTTCCTTGGGGGTCTCTCCAGCGCGGCGTGGCCGTAGTTGCAAGTTGACGCCCCTTGAGATGCCGACGTTGAGGGGCACTCGGATTTCCTCCGATGAGCAGGTAAGATGAGTTTGATCACGTAGTAAATGCATTCTAAAGACTACTTCCGTGTCCATTTCCTAATTCTCCCCCTGCCCACTGTTTCACAGGTTAGGCTCGGTGCGAGTGGAGATTGGCTTGCATATGTACGGGAGGGTACCAACATCAATTTGCACAACATTTACAACGGTGACACCGTTCCCGTAGAACCTTTGTCCAACATTGGGATCAGCCATGCAACGGGCCACCGCATGAATTGGTATGATGGAACCACGGTGAGATTGAATAAGATAGCACGAACCTTGCACATGGTGGTCAAAGGCGGACCATGCTGTCTGCGGCCGATTTGTTGCCGTACGAGAAGGAAGACGTTGGGCTCCTTTCTAACCACATCTTCGCGGTGACAAACCAAGGGACTTATTTTGTATGGGACACATCCTACGATATACTCCCTCTCTCCCAGTTTATTTGTTTTGAATCTTTTCATTTTATAAGTTTCAAATTCAAATTTAGAGCTCCCCATCACATGTTGAGATTACAATGTCCATTAAATCGTTGCGTGCATGTATAGTAAAGAAACAAATCTTGAGTTTGGCACGAGTTCGTGCTGCGGGAGCACCACAAGCCCTGGCGCAGGAGTTACATTACCCTCTCAGGGCCGTCGGGACTGAGCTTCAGCGCGTTACTACACCTACCTTTGAGTCAATAACATGTGGACCCGATAGGTGACTAGTCCACATGTAATGCTCCCGTAGGCAGAGGGGCAGTGGGGCCATGAGGGGTGAGCCGCAGGTCGGGCGACGTGTGGTTTCATGGGTACGAGCGGCATTGTGGGAATCACGGGTGGTTGTGGTAGAAACTTGATGCTCGCCGCATTTTAGGTGGCCCACATGTCATGCACACAAAGGCAGAGGGGCGGTGCGGCCGAGAGGGGTGAGGCGCACGTCGGGGGGCGTGGTGCCGTGGGTTGGAGAGGCATCGTGGGAATCGCGAGATGAAACGTGATGGTCGCCGTAGTTGAACTTCCATGGACAAGGTGTCATGTCTACGGACACATGCACTGCATACCGATCACTGGAAGGAGTAGAAGAGAAAGCTATATATGCGGATAAATAGTTCCTTATAGTCAAGCGGACCCACGCTACTACTCTATTCCAAAGACATGCACACCATCGAAATAGTCCATCTATATCAATATACACCGAGAGGGAATAATTTTTTTTACAAGAGAGGAAATAGTTCATCCATCCATAATGCCCTCCTGCTGGTGCAGCCTTTTCTTCTTCTTCTTATTCTTCTTGTTCTCATTCTCTATGGGAGACGGCTTCGCAACAAGCTCTTTGGACCTTGCAGCTATCTCGAAACTCACACGGGCAACGAGGGCAGCATATTTTATCCGCTCATACGTCAAGGGATAATTCTCCCATCTAGACGACCTTAATGCCACCGTCTCGTCACCCTTTTGAAGATTTGTACCGAGCACAAAATTTGCTACGTCGAATAGGGATGGTGTCTGTTTATCACAATCTTCTACAGGAATTTTGATTCTGGTTTGTAGGTCAGCGATGCTTTTCAAATCAAGGTTGTATGGCTCCAGCTTCTGTTTGTCCCCTTCGATGGCTGCCCCACAGAAGTATATGTCCTCCCGAGAAAAGAAATCGTGAAGCTCACCTGGTATGGAGGGCGAGTGTATGATGTGGTACACCAAAACATCGTCTTCGAGGCACAGCTGAAGGACGGCGGCGCGCTGAATCTTCCCAGGGGCACGCTCCGTGTACTCTGCGTCGAGACCGATGACCCTCGTCTCTACCTTTTCGAGGGAGTTGGATACATTGTTGATCCACTACCGAACAACCCTTGGGTGGACGGTGACAGTGGAAACTATGCGCATCGAGCCTTCGACGAGGACATGTTGGACGCTAAAAGCCTGCATCTCGATCTCTTTCGCCATTTGGGACCACTGGAACGGAGGGCTATGGTTTGGAGAATTAGGATTAGATGGCTAGTTTAACTGAAGTAGTAGATGATTATTTAAAGAGGTTAAAACAATGTGAACGCAGTGGGGTTTGGATGCAAATGAAGACGAAGGGGAGGTGAAGAAGCCGAGGAGAATCAGTTCCCGATGGAGAAGTAAATGGGAGAAGTGGTGTGCAGGCAGTTGATTAGACGGCTAGGTAGACTAAACGAAAAGGCTATGCGGGTAGACTGATGAGTCGTACCTGTTCGTGTACGTGCCCATCCTTCCTAATAGGTGGGACCTATGCAAACAGATAAAAAAATGTGTCGTAGTTTTTTTTTGAGCGCGTGAGTGGGAGACACAACATTCTCTGGTTAAGGAATACTCCCTCCGTTTAGGTGAGTAAAAGTCACCTTATGAAAATCAGGTTTTCCCAAAACCTTTAGGCGTAGAGCATTAACTTCCTGCTCGATCCCCTCCCAGCCTCGTTAGCCAGCGTTCTCTTCCTCTGGTGCCGTGTTCTACCTTTCCATTTTTCCTCTTCTCAAGTGTGGAACGATCTGCATGTCGTCCTTGATGCACCAGAACGACCACTGCATGCATCGCGGCAGGGCGTTGATTGGGCATGCACGAGAATTTGGTTCTGCTCGCAATATGGATGATACCTGAACGATTAAGTGAACAGGCATGCTAGCATGGGAGACCTATTTCCGCTATACAATACTGGAGTACTCATGTTCCTACTAGTAGTAGTAGTAGTAGTAGTACAACTGTGGTACACTTGATGGTCAAAATACTATTCATTCGGTCCTCACAGTGAAGTGACAACACCCTGCGCCTGACACTAGTCCAGGCAGCGTGTTCGGGTTACCAAAGTCAGCCTCACCCTATGCACTGTGCAGTCTGTCACCGCCGCTGTACAGCACATTGGCGCCTCGCCTCGTCTCCCTCTCCGCTCCCATAGCACCACTCCATCTCCATCTCATTCTCCGTCTCCGTCTCCGTCTCCGTCTCCATCTCACTGTGCCCCCGTGTACCGTCGCCTCACTCGCCTCCCCCAGTACCACTATTCCCTCGCTAGCCGCTCCAGCACCGACATCCTTCTCCCCCGTAAATCAAGCCCCCTTCCAAACTCCACCATGGCCGAATGCGAACCGCAGCATCCATATGAGCCGCGATTGGAGCAATCTCCCCAGTGACATCCTCGACCTCTGTTGTTCGTGTATGGATATGTTGAGCGCCCTGCGGCAGGCTGCATGCTCGAGGGACATGCACACGGCCATCATCGAAGCGAGGCCTAAGCTTTTCAAGACACCCTGCTTGCTGCTATCTGGTCTTGCGAGATTGGCTCACCATGATACGGAGGCGCGCATGATGTCCCTCGACTTCAATCTGATCTCCACTAGCCGAAACTTCTTTGCAGGTATGTAGTGGGTCGCCATACATCATTTCCCTCGACATCGATCCGATCACCATCGCCCGAAACTGCTTGGCAGGTATGTACTGGGTCAGCATGAACTCCCACTGGATGGCTGCCTTCAGAGAAGACGGTAAAAAGTTGGTGCTCGTGAACTTCCAGACCTCCCATGAGATTATCCTTCCTCCGTTGGATTATATAGAGTATTACCATCGCGGTCCAAGTCATCTAGATTACTACGTCAGTTGGACGGACCTTGTTTTGCAGAAGATTGTAATCTGCCAAGTGCCCACACGACATGCGAATTACGCAGACTTCAAGCTAATTGCCTTGTTCGACCGTGGACTTGCCTATCTTTACGCCGGTGCCTTCTTTAGCTGGAGACAACTCGGCTCGCAGTGGATCATCGTCAAAGCTGATACACACTTCTGTGATGCTATTGAACACAATGGCATCATCTACGCGATCGACAAAGCAGATGGCAGCATGTATTGCTGGGACGGCGTGTGTAAGTTGTTTCCGTCTCATGTTAATGATGACGCCATGACACTGTTTGAACTTTTTGTGATGATTGGCATATCCCTGTTTGAGCAGAATTTGAGTAGAACTATGGCAATGTATTAGAGACGCCGTAAATCAGCTATATTTGGAATGAGTTAATTCATGCGATTGTGACCATGTCATTAAAGCCAATTTGTACCCTGAATAATCAAACGGTTAGGAATATATGGATATTATCCTTATTTTACAGTAATCTATATACTACTACTAAATATGAGTGTGTATCAATGGCCATGTTAGTTTCCTCATTTTCATGATGTAGAAACATGCACCACACTGTTGGTTTCATCTAACCATACAATAGGGAAGTAAATGTGCATATGGAGAACTCTATATTTGGAAGTAGTGAAATCCTGCAATGCTTACCATGTGTACATACCTATATTCGCCCTTCAGCAATCAATGCCTAGAATAATATCCTCACAAAAAATTTGCCCACAGAACACGAGTATATAACAATGCATGTTCTGTTAGTTACCTTGAAGAATTTGTTTGTGAGGACAGAACATGATTACTCCATCCGTTCCCAAATATTTGTCTTTCTAGAGATTTTAACAAGTGACTACATACGGAGCAAAATGAGTGAATCTACACTCTAAAATATGTCTACATACATCCGTATGTTGTGTCTATTTGAAATGCCTAGAAAGACAAATATTTGGGAACGGAGGGAGTACATAACATGCATGACATGGTAGTTTCCTGTGAAGAATCGATTGCGAGATAACATGAGTATAACCATGCATGGCACTTCTATATTTTCGAACCTAGTATACATTTCCCTGTATTTTCCTCCCAGTTCCAACAGGGACATATCAATGTTGTTTCTTGCATTATCCTACTCATACTCTAAACAATGCTGATCTTACATTAACAATGCCTGTCCTTTTTGATATGATGCAGTGTCCCTACAGTTACTGCCCTTTGTAATCACACCACCTTTGCCAAAAACACGGAAGCATAACTGGTTCCTCGCTCGATCAGACGACGGCAAAAGACTGATGATCATTCGGACACATGAGCCGGAAAAGTTATATTGCAAAAACCCCACTGTATACAAGCACCGTGTAATACGTGAGTATCCGGACAGTGGCTGTTACGTCTATGAGCAGGATACCGGCTTGTTGGGGCCTTTAGGATTTTTTAGTTGGAGGCGGGTAAACAACCTTGGTTCACACTCTCTGTTTCTCAGACTCAATTATCCGATTAACCAGGAGATCACTGTTGGCAAGGACCTTGATGGCAGAGAGGCTCTGTTTGCTATGGAAAACTGTGTCTACACGGCGAGCCCTAGGAGTTCGGGAGCAAACTCCCCTGATTGTCAATGATACAGCCTGCGGCCAAAAGAAGGTGAGAATGACAAAGGCATCCAGATTAACTTTGATCCTTGGATATCTCAATTACGACAGGCAGTGATGTGGTTCAAGCCTTCAGGTTGATAGGTAATTGGGCTGTTGCATCGAAAGGGTGGAGTACTGGTGTCTCTAGATCACTGGTCGCTGAAGCGGGGCTGCAAATTATGATGGTGTTGGATCATCTCTTCGAATGACTTTGTTGTCTTTGCTGCTGGTTCTGGATGGGTAGTTATTTCTTTTGTTATGCATATTCCTTGTCATTTGGTCATCCTCGTCTATGTCACTCTTACTATGTAATAGTTGTTTCTGTTTAGAATGTCATTCTCGTCTGGATCACGAGAGTCTGAGCGCTGCAGATGGGTGCGTTTTGGTGGTGTAGCAAGACTTCTTATGAACTATCATGTCTTGCTATTTATGTCAGTAGTAGTCACTAGTCAGTGTTTGAATGTTGTATATATCGTTGTTTCGAACTGATTATTGTCTCGAACTACTGGTGGGCTAAATGAGGGCATCACCATTCTCCAGTGTTCAGAGTATATCTCCTTTTTCAAGTTATATAATATGAGCTCAGTGTCTTTTCGATGATGTACACTTGTTTGGGCCAGTGAGGTGTCGTTGAATGTGGGCCGAGTAGTAACGCAATGCCAAACAGGTCAATTATGACTCTCAGGCCGGGCTCTCAAAAGATCCTGAAAAAAAAAGAGGCCGGGCTCTCCAAAAAAGAAAGAATAAGGACTCTTAGGCCGACATGTGGGCGCCACCGGTGTTTTCGTGCGCTTGCGCGCCGAGAGCATATTGCCGCGTGCTCGAAATTCATGCTACCTTTTCATCCCCAGTCTCCCGCCCCTCCCCCACCTCTGGAATCTCGATTCCTACTCCAGTTCCCCCAAATCCCCCTCCTGTACTCCCTGTACTCAAGCGCATTATCATGTCGCCGGTCAACGCGGATCTCCGAGCCAGAGATCCTGAGGTCCGTCCTGCCTTCGGTCACTGCGTGCTGTCGCTCAACAGTGGCATGGCGGCACTTGACGACCAGTTTGCCGGCCAAGTGCTGATGGTAACCATCAACGGCGACCGGCCTCCCGTCTCGCCAGACGACCTTGTCAAAGCTCTTGGCATTGCGCACGGCATCCAAATAAGTGACTTGCTCGTCGAAGTCTGTCCGCCACCTGCTGATTTCTTCGTCAGGTTCCGGACAACTTTCGACTGCAGTCGTGTGTTCGAATCTTCCCGGCGTTTGTTCTGCGATGACGCACTGGTGAGCTTTGATCGATGGCACCCAGGATGGGGCTCGGTGCCCTCTGAGCTTGAGTTTTTAACAAAGCTTACCTTCCACAGCATGCCTCGGCGTGCTTGGAACAGCAAGTCCATGAACGAGCTTATCAACGACCTTGGAGGTGAGCTCGTAGGTATGTTTGTTCCTCCAGACAGCTGGGCTCTGACGGTTATGGCATGGATGAAGAAGCCGTCCACCATACCGAAGGTGATTGGTGTTGAGATACCGGTGCAGGAATCGGGGTTGTACTATTCGTCGCCACCAAGGCCGCCGCGGACCATGTTAGGGATGTACCTGTATCGAGTGTTCGTGCATGTCGAAGAAGTGGTCAATCCATCAATCGAAGTCCTGCCACCGCCGTTGGTGCCAGAGTCCGTCGACGACGTCCATTACAAGATTCAGCGTCAGAGTTTCCCCGTGTTGCTCGGAACGATGGATGGCACAGGGCCTACTCCATCGCACGGCGGAGGCCACTGCTTCTTTGGGAGAAGAGGCAGGGCTGGCTGCCTGGATGTGCTCTAATTTGAGGTAACAACTGAATCTTGTCAGATACTACTTAAATCCGAGCTATGGATGTGAAGCACTGATATGCCAGTACATTTGATTGTGACCTGTTCTAATTTTGTACTTGAACTTTTTTTAGAAAGGGTTGTACGTCAACTTAATGTGCTAGCAGAACTTATTGTGTTGTCTGTCTGTTTTCTTTGCACAACATTCAAGATATTTCCCCGTCATTGATAAAGATGATGAACCGTTATGTACGACTTCGTTGGTTTCAACATAGCCCTTCCCGTAGCGATCCACTGCTTCCATCCTGATTGTGCCGCCTGCGTGAAATTTTTGTATGCAAGTTCAGTGTGCTATGATGTTCTATATGATTGTGTCAACTATATAAGTTTTTACTGAGCATCAGCAATGCATATGGCTGAAAGATGTATTTACGAGCATCGACCGATAACACACACACACGCACACGCACACATGCGCACACGCACAAGTGGGACCCGTTGAATTATTTATTTGCTCGTGACCGCTTTTAATTAGGTTCCACTGTAATCTAACTTTTTCCTTAAGTTATTAATTGAGCTCAGTGACTTCAAAAAGTTGTACAGAAGCCTTGTTTGGGCCTTTCCGGCGTCGCTGAATGTGGGCTGAGTAACCATGTTAGGTTGTACTGTACTACACAGGCCTTTTTTTCAACATCAGCAATGCAACTGGGCTGACAGTTGTACACAATATCCGGGTCAACTTGTTATTCTCTGCCCCGCTGGGCTGCAAACTTTCCTAGGAGGTATGCATTAGGCTTAACAAGAAAATTGACTTTAAGAAATAATAAATGGGATGTAATTATAATAACTGGACAGTTACTATGCACCAAACACGTAATTAGTTTGAGAAATATATTATTTTTGGAATTTGAAATTTTTAATTTCATTACTTGTTGCGCGCGCAATATTTCGTTGGATCTTAACGTAATACAACTTTATTTTGAAATTATATTTAACCTGACTAGAAATTTCAGATAAAAATATTTCGGATCCCATCAAAATGTGGGAATTGTTTTTGAATTCTGTTTTGAGCAGTTGTTTGAAATTATTAATCGTTGTCCTAGCTAGAAGTTGGGTTGTACTTTTAACAAACTGTAAATAGGTTGTAGTAAATTCCATTAGAATTTCTTACAAATCGCAAATGGGCTATATGTTCTCTGCCAAATCCGAGTTGTGGGCCTACTAAGTTGAGGTGTACCAAGGGCTTTGTCAACGTAGTCAATATAAACGATTATAGCTGCAGTGATCGTACGATGTCCATCCAACGGCCGTAGTGCTTCTTCAACCTCTGGTCTTCTTGCTCCAGCCGCCCAAAGCAGCACCGGTCGTGTCGCGTGCTCCTGCCTCCCGTGGCCGGCTGTGATGCCGCGGAGGCCTCACCGCCCCGTACTACTCCCACCGCTGGCCAGGCCATCCCTCTACTCACCCACACCCCCTGTTATTCTGCGGCGACGGCAGCCTCACACCGCAGCCGAACCAGTGAACCCTCATACTCCTCTCCGCGCGGGATTCCACTACTGCGTCTTCCCCGGCTCCGCGTCGTCCCCTTCCTAGGCCTCGTTGTCGTCCAGACCACCGCCCTAGTGCTCTCGGCGCGGCGTGGTCAACGTGGTCAACGGCCGACTTCCATCGGAAGAGTACTGTACGTGGAGAGGCTGACAGCTGGGTCCAGGCGGCCGCAAGGAAGTGCCTCCTTATTACGCGCAAAATAATTATTCCTCCACCTGACAGCAGGGACCCACCGGATGGGCCACCTTATTTCACAAAAAAACGTTTCCCCCCTGACTGCTGGGACCCACCGGACGGGCCAGCGTATTTCGCGAAAAAAACGTTCCCCCCGCTGTCAGCTCGGACCCACCGGAAGTGCCTCCTTATTACGCAAAAAAAATGAATACTCCCCCTGCTAGCTGGGACCCACCATGGTGGGAGGCTGACTTGTGGGCCTACTAAGTTGACTGGGACGGGGGCCTTTGTCAACTTTAGTCAATATGAACGATTCTAGCTCCAGTGACCATACGATGTCCATCCAACGGCCGTAGTGCTTCTTCAACCTCTGGTCTTCTTGCTCCAGCCGCCCAAAGCAGCGCCAGTCGTGCCGCATGCTCCTGCCTCCCGTGGCCGGCTGTGCTGGCGCAGAGGCCTCACCGCCCCCTACTATTCCCACCGCTGGGCAGGCCCTGCGGCGACGGCAGCCTCACACCGCAGCTGAACTAGTGAACCCTCATAGTCCTCTCCGCGCGGGCTTCCACTACCGCGTCTTCCCCGCCTCCGCGTCGTCCCCTTCCTAGGCCTCGCAGTCGTCCACCGCCGTGGTGCTCTCCGCGCGGCGTGGTCAACGTGGTCAAGGAACGACTTCCATCGGAAGAGTACTGTACGTGGAGAGGCTGACAGCTGGGTCCACGGCCACAGCCCAGTTTTTTTGTGATTTGCCAAGTAAGTCGCTTTGTCAGGCCTGTTGGGCTGCAAATCTTTCAAGACGAGGAGAGCTTTCATTCGGCTGGCCGAGAAAATAGCCCATCAGTAATGAGAAATGGGTTGTACATTTTTAAAACACATCAAACCGGCAATTAGTTTCAAATATCTTTTTTTATTTCAAGATTTTAAATTACATTAATTTTTATGCGTGGAGAATTTGTTGGATTTTATATTGATATACATTTATTTTTAAAATCAGTTTGAATGTGAGTCAAAATTTCGGGATTAAAAAACAGTTCGGACCGCACCGAAATATGCAAAATTTCGTATAATTTTTTAATCGTGGCCACAATATGGGCTGTAATGCTAACAAAAAGAATATGGGCTCCAAAAAAACCTTAATAATTAGCAAATGGGCTGTAAATTATTAGAAATAATGGCAGATGGGTTGTATGCTGTTTTCCACAGATTTGAGGCTTTCCTAAAAAAAAGGTTGACGCACAAGCAGTGACTGTTGGATGGCCATCTGACGGCCGTCGTGCTTCTTCAATCTCTTCTCTTCCTGCTCCAGCCGCTCAAACAAGCGCCGGCGGGACTGCCTGCTCCCTCCTTCCCGTGGCCGGCTCTGCTGCCGCGCAGGCCTCACCGCCCCACCGTACTCCCATCGCTGGCCTAGCCATCCGTCTACTCACCCACACATGCTGTTATTCTCCGGCGATGGCAGACGAACCAGTAAACCCTCGTACAGTCGTACTCCCCTCCGCGTGTGAAACAACTGCCGAGTCTTCCCTGCCTCCGTGTCGTTCCCTTCCTAGGCCTCGCCATCGTCCACCGCCCTGGTGCTCTCGGCGCGGCCTGGTCAACGTGGTCAACGACCGACATGCATCTGAAGTGGACTGTACGTGGAGAGGCCGACCGCTAGGTCCACGGCCGCACGCAAGGAAATGCCTCCTTATTATGCGCAAAATAATGATTCCTCCACCTGACATCAGGGACCCACCGAAAGGGCCTCTGTATTTCGCGAAAAAAAACGTTAGCGCCGCTGACAGCTCGGACCCACCAGCTATATCTTCGCACGCAAGGAAGTGCCTCCTTATTACGCACAAAAAATTGAATACTCCCCCTGCTAGCTGGGACCCACCATGGTGGGAGGCTGCTTGTGGGCCTACTAAGTTGACTGGGACGGGGGCCTTTGTCAACTTTAGTCAATATGAACGATTCTAGCTCTAGTGACCGTACGATGTCCATACAACGGCCGTAGTGCTTCTTCAACCTCTGGTCTTCTTGCTCCAGCCGCCCAAAATAGCGCCGGTCGTGCCGCATGCTCCTGCCTCCCGTGGCCGGCTGTGCTGCCGCGGAGGCCTCACCGCCCCCTACTATTCCCACCGCTGGCCAGGCCCTGCAGCGACGGCAGCCTCACACTGCAGTCGAACCAGTGAACCCTCGTACTCCTCTCCGCGCGGGCTTCCACTGTCGCGTCTTCCCTGGCTCCGCGTCGTCCCCTTCCTAGGCCTCGCCGTCGTCCACCGCCCTGGTGCTCTCGGTGCGGCGTGGTCAACGTGGTCAAGGAACGACTTCCATCGGACGTGGACTGTACGTGGAGAGGCTGACAGCTGGGTCCACGGCCGCAGCAAGGAAGTGCCTCCTTATTACGCGGAAAATAATGATTCCTCCACCTGACAGCTGGGACCCACCGGACGGGCCACTGTATTTCGCGAAAAAAACGTTTCCCCCTGACTGTTGGGACCCACCAGCTACATCTTCGCACACAAGGAAGTGCGTCCGGGCAAAAAAACGATTCACCCCCTTGACTGCTGGGACCCACCAGCTACATCTTCGCAGGCAAGGAAGTGCCTGATAGTTGGGACCCACCTGGTCGAAGCGTACGTAGCATTGTCATTCTGGTTGTGAACGTGTACGTACATACCGGTCGATGTAGAGGCGCGCACGTGTCATAGTAGAGGCGCGCACGTAGCATGTACACGTACGTACAGCGGCCAGTGTGCAAGAAAGAAAATACAGCCACGTACGTACATACGGGCAGGGTCTCAAACGCCTACTCGCGCATACGTACGGCGAGGGCTCGTGTACATGGCTAGGTCGGAACGGAGAAACAGCGTCGTCGTCGTGTTCACGGGGAGCCAACCGGCTGGGTCGGAACGGAATGCGTCGTCGTGTTCATCGGGAGGGCTTGGACGGAACAGCCGATGGAAACGAGGCCTGGCGTACCGCAGAACGGAGGAAACGGCCTTGTGTTCGACCGGCCACGTTTGAAACGGGATCCTGTTCATCGGGAGGGGTCTGGCGTACCGCAAAACGAAGGAAATGGACCTCCTACGGTCGAAACGGGGGTCCTGTTGATCGAGAGGGGTGTGGCGTACCGCAAAACAGAGGAAACGGACTTGTGTTGGAGCGCTACGGTCGAAACGGGGGTCATGTTCATCGGGAGGGGTGTGGCGTGCCGCAAAACGGGACTCCACGGGACACTGTTCATCTCCACCGTCGACCCCCTCCTGCCTCCACGGGCTACTGTTCATCCACCGTCGACCTCCTCCAGCCTCCACCTGCGACTGTTCATCCACGGGCTCCTGTTCATCCACCCTCCACAACGCGCTACTCCACCGGCTACTGTTCAACCAACCCTCTCCACGGGCTCCTGTTCAACCACCCCTCCACGGGCTACTATTCATCCAGCCTTCCACCGTCTACTGTTCATTCTGCCCTCCACGGGGTAGTCCTGTTCATCCTGCCCTCCACGGGGTCCTGTTCATCCAGCCCCAACCGGCTCGATCGATCAGGGTCCTGTTCATCCAGAGGCAACACCACGGGGTCCTGTTCATCCACCCCCACCGGGAACTGTTCATCCAAACCCCCCAGCAACGCTCATTGTTCATCCAGAGGCAGCATCGATCGGCTTCAGTTAGCAACAGTAGCGAAGGAATCGCTCGATCGGGTTCAGTTAACAACCATCGATTGATCGCTCGGGTTCAGTAACGCGTAGCCTGCAGTGCAATCACTCGGGTTCAGTTAGAGCCAAACGACTCGCTCGGGTTCAGTTAGAGCCAACGCCTCGCACACACACGCGTACGTGTACGAGAGAAACCCTCATCGCTCGGCCCCCGACCTCCCACCGTAACCGGGAACTCCCCGAAATTTTCCTCGCCTTCGCTTCTACCACGGTTTTTTCCGTCATGGACGGCCCAAAGAATGTCATGCAGTTGCGTCTCCGGCCAGCCCAGGACGAAAAGCCCATTTTCTGTCATGATTTTTTGTCATAGAAGTAGGAGCCCACCACATCTATGATGATACCGGGTTTTGTCACAATTATCGTCATAGAAGTGTCATATGTATGACAGAAAAAAATCGTTCAGCCCAAAATGTCACGGATGTGTCTTTTTTTTGTAGTGCTACCTGATCCCTCACAATCTGCAGAAGACCTAGGGTTGTTGGAATCATATGAAGATACATGGCCTGAACGAGTGATGTCGCTGCTACTCGACATCTACAGAGAACACATGCGAAACTCAGGAAAGGAGGATAAGCATAAAACTAACAACTTGGTATCAAGCTTTCTAAACATGCCATGCAATAATTTAGAAAATGTACGGCTAATTTGTTAAGTTTGTGTGACTCGGGCGCCCGCGATCTGTAAATAGGCAGTAACTTATTAGAACGAATACAACTTATAAGTAGTAACGAAGGTAGATAATGAACATATATACGCTCTCCGTTATTTTATAGCCAATTTGGGAACATACAGAACGAAATTGGAAGAGGGATTGCGAGGAAATATGCCGTACCGCGATGGAGAGCAGTAACTAACAGGCTTCGTAATGCAAACCCGGCCGGACCACAGGAGAGGCGAGGGTTTACTGCATCGATATGCTCGAGGGTGGCTGGCGAGCAAACGAAGACGGCGAGGCGCGGGCCGCCGCATGTTGGGAAAGGCAGTGGAGGTAGGCTTGACGCCGAAGAGCGGGCACACGGCCGGGGTGAGCACGGCGGCGCCAGAGAGGGTTCTGCTGTGGATCTGGGGGAGGGGGGAGCTGGCGAAGGAGATTGGGTGGATTAGTTGAGAGAAACGTGGGTGGACGGTGGGGAGGTGTTGGCGGCCTAGGTGAAAAGGGTGAAAAATATCCCCGGTCGCCGCGCGGGCGGAAAGGCCTATGCAAACGGTTGCCTCTAAGCGCTCGTGTGCACAAACAGAATAATTTCGTTTGAAATGAAGACGTACTAATTTTGAAATGAAGACGTGAGTTCATCGTTTCTCATCTAAATTTTTCGCACGTAAACCAATCACAATTTTACCACGGGTTTCATTTGCTGGTGCATTTCAGGTCTCGTGTGCTATATGTAAGACATTTTTGGCATTTACCGTGCATGTTTGCATATAAATCAATTCCTAGCCGGACTGCATTTCCTATCGAAAGGGATGAGGATTGCTGTTCGATATGGGAGCATCCAACAGTGCAGGCGTACGATCCGTGGGGTTTGGGTTCTGGCCAATAAGAACGCACGGCTCAGATCGCACGCGCAGCGAGGGGGGCATCGGCCACGGTTTGGTAGGCACCCGGCTTTCGTGTCCGAACCGTGTGCTATTTGAAAACATTTTTTTGGAGGAGTTATTTGAAAACATGTACATGTGTTGTCGAAAGGGATGAGGATCGCTGTTCGATCAAGGAGAATCCAACGGTGCAGACGTACGATCCGTGGGGTTCGGGTTCTGGCCAATCAGAACGCACGACTCAGATCGCGCGCGTGGCAGAGGGGTGGGGGTGCATCGGCCACGGTTTAGTGGACACACGGCTTTCGTGAGTGAACCGTGTGCTCTTTGAAAACATTTACATTACCTAACATCATATTTTTGTTTGAATGAAAACATGAGTTCATCGTCTCGCCTCCATTTTTTTCCAGGTAAGAAATCATGAGTATAGTGGAGAGTGTCATATACTTGTATCATGAATATACAGTACATATGAAACTACCTTTAATTAATTATAGCGCATAGCTAGTATAATACATAGAGTATAGTATATCATATATATATATATATATCATATTTATTGCCATGCATGACAACAAATTAGCATCGCATTTAACATGATACGGTATCTACCTACTATATGTTACTCTAACCCTCTTTATATATATTTAATTCTTTGCCACATCAGCATATATACTTGCTATTTCCGAGTGCATGACATCGTCGCTATGATACCACCACTATGGCCAGCCTTATATAGAGAGTATCATATAGTACTATATATATATAGTATCATGCATATGATACTACTGTATGGTACTACGTACGTACCTTCATAGTGCATATATAGTATCATAGAGTAGTACTAGCTCCCTCTGTAAACTAATATAAGAGCGTTTAGATTACTAAATAGTGACCTAAACGCTCTTATATTAGTTTACGGAGGGAGTATATATCATAGATGGCCGTACTTATGGCCATGCATGACACAAAGTAGTATAGCATTTATTTTATATATATATATATATATTACGATATCTACCTATGTTGCTGCTTCTTTGCCACATCACCATATTTTCTATTCCTGGGTGCATGATATCGGCTATGATACCCCCACTATGGCCACCCTAATAAGGCTGGTCGTAATATGGGAGTATCAAGCGGTATGATGCATGCCAACTAGACTTTTTGGATGATGTGGCACACAGTTAAATGATGAAAGAGAGGGTGTGTGGTATCATATCATGATACCGTATCATACTAAATGTTGTACTACTTTGTGTCATGCATGGTAATTAACAAGGAACCTAAGATACTAACTCATGATACTATGCATGAGCGCGTTACGGAGGTATTGCCGATCATATACTAGTATCGTGCATATATACTCCCTCCTTTCCCGTTTATAGGCCTATCTTGAAATTTTAGTTTTTCCATTTTATAAGGCTCAATTTGGTTGTTCCCCATCACATGTCTAGATTCCAAGGTGCATTAAATCATTGCATGCAAGTATTAAGAGAAAGTTGACCAATGCATGTACTTTATATATGCATGCATGTATTGCAATTAATACATTGGAAAACATAAATTTTTGAGGAAAACAAAAGCATTAATTGGGTGTTCTTGCAAACTACAAAATGTATTACACCACTCACCATCTACCTTGGTTGGTGAGATTTTTGAATTGAGCCCTATAAGGCTGGTTGTAATGGGGAGTATCATATATATATATATATACATACTAGTAGTATCATGCATATATATGATAGTGTAGCTAGGATACTAGCTACCTCCGTAATGCATAGTATCATAAGTTAACATCTTAGGTTGCCTTACTAATCACACAAAGTAGTAGTACAACATTTAATATGACACGGTATCATGATATGATACCACATCCTCTCTTGTGTGCCACATCATCCAGAAAGTCTAGTTGGCATGCATGATACCGCTTATGATAATACCATTAAAACTAGCCTAGCTAATTAAACCGGAAAGGAGGGAGTATTAGACTAGCTAGCCACAATGGAGAGTAGTACACTGGTAACATACACATATCCCTAGACTATATATGTCACTACCTTCATAGAGGGTAGTAACATAAGTGTAGTGTCATGCAGAGCTTCATTTCTTAGGTTACAGACTCATGTTGCATTGGGACATGTGATGCTACAATAACTATCAGTTACTGAAACTATCTCTCTCCTCATTAACTTATTGCCACATAAGCAAGTTTGCTGAGTTGGAGTCGGTGTTACTGCTGAAGTTACTCCCACTGTGGCTAGTCTGATACTAGCTAATCGTCTATGATATACTAGCTACCTCACTAAGAGAATGGTTAATAATACCTATGTTACTCCCACTGTGGGTACGGTATATGGTCTTACTATAGTATGAGACTACCCACAATGGGAGTAACATAGGTAGTAACATCACACATATCTAGATAAAGTAGATGATGTGGCAAGCAATAAATGAAGAAAGAGAGGAAAGTAGTAACATAGCTAGTTACTAGTAGTATGAGTAACATCACATGTACATATCAAGGCAAGATGTGTCTATAGCCTGATAAATGAAGTGTTGCATGTTACCACACATATATGTTACTCCCCACTATAGAGGTAGTAACATACACTAGTGTAACACATGGGCATGTTACTAGTCTATGTTACTGCCCATTGTGGCTAGTCTAAGTAACATCACACATCTCAAGGCAAGATGAGTCTATAGCCTAATAAATGAAGTGTTGCATGTTACTACACATATGGTACTCCCCACTATAGAGGTAGTAACATAGACTAGTAACATTCTATGTTACTACCCATTGTGGCTAGCTAGTCTTATGTCACTCTATTGTGTACTTACTTGCTCTAATAATGCATAGTATCATAGAGTAACTAGTATCATATGTAGTACTTTATTTATATTGTCATGCATGACAGATAGTAGCATAACATTTATTATGATACGGTTTCATGATATGATACTTAACCCTCTCTTTCTTCATTTAATTAATTCTATGACAGCTCATCAAAATTGCCTAGTTGGCATGCATGATACTAGCTATGATACCCCCTTACTATCAGCCTAGCAAAGGTGTACAGATCATTTGTGCGTCACTTTGTGAGTTTTCATCCGTTTGTTCGAGAAGCGGGGAGAAGTTTCAAACATTTCGGCCGCGAGGTGCGGCCACTGGCGTAGGCCTAGTTGGTATTTTAATTACAGAAAATTCAGATGGAGTTCGGACATCATCAAAACCGATGTGTGTGCCTGTGGCGTGCTCTCACAACCTCGTGGAAAAAAATTGGTAAAGTTTGGCACAAGTTTTGAAGACCGCTCCTTCCAAACCAGAGCATCTCACATGGAGGGTCATGGTTTTCCAAAAGGGGACGTGTCAATTCAAACTCCTGTGGCCCGTGACTTCATCATTTGGCCTCATAAAAATTTCCACGGTACACAATCACCATTATACCACGGGTTTGATTTTCTGGCGCATTTCAGGTATCGTTAGCTATATTTAAGACATTTTTTCATATTAACGTGCATTTTGTGCATAAAAATAAAATTACAACTGGAACTGCATGTGCTGTCGAAAGGGATGAGGATCGCCGTTCGATCTGGGAGCATTCAACGGTGCAGACGTACGATCCGTGGGGTTTGGGTTCTGGCCAATCAGAAAGCACGACTCAGATCGTGGGCGGGGTTTGGTCGGCACACGGCTTTCATCAACAAACCGTGTGCTATTCGCAAACCAGATTGCATATTGTTGTTCACACATACTGTAGTGAGATCGACTGAGTGTGATACCTCTATGATATAATAATAATAATAATAATAATAATAATAATAATAATAATAATAATAATAATAATAATAATAATAATAAACAGTTCATATTCATTGCCTCAGCTGACAGCATATCAA
Source organism: Triticum aestivum (assembly GCF_018294505.1). Taxonomy (NCBI): domain Eukaryota; kingdom Viridiplantae; phylum Streptophyta; class Magnoliopsida; order Poales; family Poaceae; genus Triticum; species Triticum aestivum. The sequence continues at coordinate 242,878,319 of NC_057799.1, forward strand.
GGTCAACATATTAACGGTTCTTACATCAACAGAAAACCGGGCATAACTCACAAATTCAGTACACGCGACAGTTCTAAATTGAATGAATTAAGTTGCAGGGTAGGCATAAAGACTAGTCTTACAACTTAATTCGCATGTACATGTGGGAACTGGGATCATTAAGTTGACCCCGAATGAACTTGGGGTTTTTGATGATTTTAAACTTCTTCTCTGTTGCACTAGTGCGTGATCCCTTGGCTGGCAACTCATCAAATTCATCGTACTCGTCCTGATCGGCAACATCGTTGACACCCAGTACCCTTCTCTTCCCATGCATCGCTAAATGGTCGTCTTATGCAAGGGGTCTTCCACAAAGAAAATCTTGGTAGCATCGCTGGCAAGAATGAATGGGTCCGCGTGATATGCCATCGTTGTCCTGTTAACACAGGTCTTCCTGTACTCATCAATCCTTACCTGACCAAGAGGGATCCATGCGCACCTGAATAATGCCACCTTAACTTTCACATAGTCAAGCTCCCAAATCTCTTTGATGGTTCCATAGTATACCCTTTTATCAGCTTCATTTACAGTCATGCATTCTATTCGAACAGAGCTGTTCTCATACGAGGTCTTCTTATCATGTTCCTCAGTGTAGAATGTGTATCCATTTATGTCATATGCTTGGTACGTCAGCATCGTAGGTGATGGCTTTTGTGCCAACCACATAGCAATGTCATCAATGGATCCTTGTGCCAAACGATTCTTCAGCCATTCGGCGTAGTTCTTAGTGTGCTCCTTCATCTCCACCTCTGATGAAGGCACCATTGGTAAGAATCTTTGGCATATCTTCGCCAATTGTTCTTCGGTGTAAGCGATGAGAACTGGGCTGTTAAGCAGTACCGTCAAATGGGCTTTCTCTGCCAATTCTCCGGGTGCAGCCATTTGCGTGCCAGCAAGGACTGGCTTACCTTTCAGCCTTCCCTCGTGGCGAGAGAGGGGCAAACCTATAGGTCTTTGTTGCATGTATTCGGTGCAAAACTCAACCACCTCCTCTGCGGTATAACCTTGTAGGATGCTTGCCTCTGGATGGTTTCGGTTCCGACAAAAGCGCTTCAGGATTCCCATGAACCGCTCAAAGGGATACATGTTGCGAAGAAACACATGACCACAATACTTTATCTCGTCGACAAGGTGCACAGTGAGATGGACCATGATATCAAAGAATGACGGTGGGAAAAACATCTCTAGGTTGGACAATATTCTTGCAATATCATCTTGCATATGATCCAACTCTTTAGGATCTACAACTTTCTGCCATAGTTGGTTGAAGAAATCACATAGGTCAATGAGTGTGTTTCTTATATCTTTGTCCATCATATTCCTGATGGCCACCGGGAGGATTTGTGTCAACATTACATGGCAATCATGTCACTTCATGTATCCCAACTTCATTTTACCTGAGCTCACATCCACGAGACTTCTGATGTTTGCGGAGTAGTAAGAGGGTGTCTTAACTGACAACAAATAGGTGAAGAACTGTGTTGCTTCTTTTTGTACTAAAATTGTAACTCTGGCGAGCTTTGATGAATTTGTGCATGGCATCGATGCAGTGACGTACACATAGAATCTCCCAGTAAGGTAATTTCCAGAACACCGATTTCTTCTTAAACACTTGATCCTTGGGTGTTAGTTTCACCGTCAAAGGGTGGTTCTTGCCAAGCACAACATTAATTTTTTTGCCATGTTGTGGACCACCACCACTTCGTAGGGTCTTGGGGCTGTAGCTGCCTCTGTCGTACCATCAAATTCAGCTTTCATCTTTCGGTATGTGTGATTTTTTTGTAAGAACCTACGATGATGCAAATACACTATTTTGTGCGAGTTGGGAAGTCTTCTGCTAGCTGTCCTATCCATGCATGTGACACACCCTACTTCTCCCCTTGTTTTCTGCCCCGATGTGTTGCCTAATGCCGGCATATCTTGAATGGTGTGCACCAGCATGGCATGTAGATCAAAAATCTCCTTTCTGTAAGCATCATAACATTTTACAGCAGTTCTTCTACCAGTAGCTGAAAGTAAATGTCGATGTCATTTCCAGGTTGCTTCGGGCCTTGGATAATCATTGACATCATAATGTATTTTTTCATCATACACAACCAAGGAGCTAGGTTATATATGCACAGAAGCACCGGCCATGTGCTGTGATTGGTGCTCATATTGCCAAAAGGATTCATCCCGTCAGTACACTCCCCGAGCCTTATACTTCTAGGATCCTTGGCAAAAAATTCAAACTTTTTGTCGATTAAATCCCACTAAGCCCCATCTTTCGGGTGCCTCATATACTTATCCGCAAACAAACGCCTCAACCTTGGAATTAAAGGCAAGTACCAAACAACCTTGAACAGGACTCCTGTCTTGATCTCGTCATCCAATTTGTACTTGTCCTTTGCTCTCCTGCGCTTGTATCATGCATGCTTGCATGTGGGACATGCACGATAATCTTTGTACTCACCACGGTACAATATACAATCATTCACACAAGCGTGTATCTTCTGTACTTCGAGTTCCAATGGGCAAACAATTTTCTTCGCTTCATTCGTGCTTCTGGGGAGCACATTATCTTCTGGAAGAATTTCCTTCAAAAGACCCAACATCTCTGTCAAGCCCTTGTTGGATAGAGCGTTTGCTGCTTTAAATCCGAGAAGCGCGAGGGTGGCACTCAACCTGGAATATTTCTTTTTGCAACCTGGATACAATTCTTTCTTGGAGTCCGCATCAATGGTTGGCAGATCCTTGTACCCAATCATATGCTTATCTGGGCCCTCGAAATCTGCAATCATAGCAGCAAAATCTGGCATATCAAGATCGTTGTCATCTGCGTCGACGTCTTGGTTTTCCAGTGGGCGTTTCGGCTTTCCGGTGTTCCATTGGTAGCTTGACGCCTCTGCCCTGATGTTAGATTCAACATCCATGTGACACTGATCGGGGTTTGGCATCTCGCTTCCCTGGGTATCTTCATCCATGACCTCCTCTTCACCGTGTCTGGTCCAACTTGTATATCCATCCATGAATCCCCTAGAGACTAAGTGCATCTGGACATCTGCAACTTCATGTGACTCTGTATTGACACAATCAGTACATTGACACAGGATGTAATCCGCATCACCAATTCTCCTCTTTGTACTTTCAGCCAAATTCATGAACTCTGTCACGCCACTGATAAAATCTGCGGTTTTCCGATTCTTCATCCATCGAGATCGTTCCATCTGCAGCACATTAATACACGGATTAACTGATGTCCAAAGATGCGTGCATAAATCACAAGGTTTTATTTTAATAATTACTGAGGGCGCTCCATGTTGTTATCCAGACGTGCTATGACAAAAATTAATGTCCAGTCAATTTACACGCAGAGTACTAGTACAATACTACACTTAGGAATTGAATACCTAAATTTAGCCACTCACGAAAAGAATACCTTAATTAATTACCCGCGCAGCGACCTCCACCCAGCAGACAGACAAGCGCGATGCGGCGGCACACCGAGACAGCAGGGTCGAGGATCAAAGCTTAGTGCGGCTGCCGCCTGAAGTTCGACCTCCACTATCCCGCCATCGACCGCGATGGATGTGCTCGAATGACGCGGCTGCCGACCTCGATGGTTGAGCTCCTCCTATCTCCCGCCGCAGAACGAGGATTGACCTGCTATGACGCCGCCACCGCCCACCGACAGAGGATTGACCTCTTCTCTGGTAGCCGCTGCCTAGGCCGCCGCCGCCATCTCTATATGCAGAGCGGCTGTTTTTTTGACGGATATCCGCGGAGCGGCTGTTTACACGGTATCTCACCGTAACTCAATTATATGGACAGGGTAGTACATCACATACGGTTATGTAACGGCAACTGTGTCTAACCTACGTTGTTTTCTCACACGGTTTGGTGCGGAAATCATGTGTGACGTTGTAATACCTAACACAAATGACATGTACAAACAGTGTGCCGTATACAACATATATATAGTGTCATTAGTAGTTCCCGACCACTAGCTTATCTCCACAGTTTCCCCATTTCCCCCAAATCCCTACATAGCCTCCAAATTCCCTCGCGTGGCACTGACATTGGGGGAATGCGGATGAGTGGTGCTGATGGTTTTGGTGCGGCTGCTCCTGCTCATATCGCCGCCACGACGTCGGTCGCCACCGAGCACTTGCCTAAGATCATGTCACGCCCAATATGCGACCCTATCCGAGAGGAACTCGAAGGACCCACCAAGGATAGACCCGTATATTGAAACGCTTTTGCAAGGTGGATATCATTACATCAACATTACATAATAGATGGGGATACATACATGAGGCATACAAATGTCGCAAGAATACATCAATACATCATACATAAGATCAACATCCGACTACGGATGAACACAAACAGAAACTCAAACGACATCCACCCTGCTAGCCCAGGCTGCCGACCTGGAACCTATCCCCTGATCGAAGAAGAAGCAGAAAAAGAACTCCAAAACAAGAAACATCGCTCTCGCGTCATGATCATCGCAATACTTGTACCTGCAACTGGTGTTGTAGTAATCTGTGAGCCATGAGGACTCAGCAATCCCATTACCATGGGTATCAAGACTAGCAAAGCTTAAAGGGTATGGAAAGGATAAGTGGTGAGGTTGCAGCAGCGGCTAAGCATGTATGGTGGCTAACATACGCAAATAAGAGCGAGAAGAGAAGCAACGGAACGGTCGTGAAACTAGCAATGATCAAGAAGTGATCCTGAAACTACTTACGTTCAAACATAACCCAAGAACCATGTTCACTTCCCGGACTCCGCCGAAAAGAGACCATCACGGCTAAACACGCAGTTGATGCGTTTTAATTAAGTCAAGTGTCAAGTTCTCTACAACCGGACATTAACAAATTCCCATCTGCCACATAACCGCGGGGACGGCTCTCCAAAGTTTATACCCTGCAGGGGTGTCCCAACTTAGCCCATTATAAGCTCTCACGCTCAACGAAGGATATTCCTTCTCCCGGGAAGACCCGGTCAGTCTCGGAATCCCGGTTTACAAGACATTTCGACAATGGTAAAACAAGACCAGCAAAGCCGCCCGATGTGTCGAGAATCCCGATAGGAGTCGTACGTATCTCGTTCTCAGGACACACCAGATGAGCTAAGCGTACAGGTACCGACGTAACCCAAGTTGCCAAGGGATGGTCCCGCACGGTGCTCTAGTTTGGACCAACACTTAGACAAGCACTGGCCCGGGGGGTAAAATAAAGATGACCCTCGGGATGCGCGACTCCCAAGGGAAAAAGTCTAGGTGACGCAAATGTAAAACCAAGGTTGGGCCTTGCTGGAAGAGTTTTATTCAAAGCAAACTGTCAAGGGGGTCCCATAAATCACCCAACCGCGTAAGGGACGCAAAATCAAGGAACATAACACCGGTATGACGGAAACTAGGGCGGCAAGAGTGGAACAAAACACCAGGCATAAGGTCGAGCCTTCCACCCTTACCAAGTATATAGATGCATTAATTAAATAAGAGATATTGTGATATCCCAACATAAACATAATCCAACATGGAGCAATCTTCATCTTCACCTGCAACTAGCAGCGCTATAAGAGGGGCTGAGCAAAGCGGTAACATAGCCAAACAACGGTTTTCTAGGAAGGGTGACATAAAGGTTAGAGGCTATCATGGCAATTTGGGAGGCTTGAAAAGCAAGTGATAGGTAGCGCAGCATAGCGATAGAACGAAGCAACTAGCATAGCAATGATAGTAGTGAGATCCAGGGTAACGGTCATCTTGCCTGAAATCCCGCTAGGAAGAAGAACGAGTCCATGAAGAAGATGAAGCCATGAAGAAGATGAAGCCACGAAGACGAACGAATCCTCACGATCGCAGCGAAACAGGAACTAACATGAAGGAGCACAACCGGAAAGAAGCAAACAACACGGTAAACACTCAACACATAAACAAGACATGATGCTCAACCAAGTATGATGCATGACAAGGCTACATGAAGCTACTCATGCCAAGAGATGATGCATACAAGAACAACACATCAAAGCAAGTTTAAATGAGGCCGGAAGCAACATATAACAACTCTGGTAAGTCCTCATATGCAAATTTCGAAATTGGTCCAGATCTGAATAAACCTTATGTTCAAGTTGTTAAACAGCAAGTTAAAATGCACCAAGATGATCTACACGAAATTCTAGTCAAGTTACATATAAAGTTCAGTTAATTTCGAGCTACGGCCTAGAAGATATGAGCAAAACAAGTTAAACATGGCATTGACACAAAATGCATTCAAACATCAAGCAAACACACTCAAAACATGGATCCAACAAGTTAACATGAAACTACATGCAAAACTAAGCAAGTTTCATATAGAGCATGCTCAAAACGGAGCAACGGTGCAACACATACACTCCAAACAAGATATAGCAACAATCTGTCCAAAACAGCAACTAAGCATCTAGCAAGCATCAAAACAACATGCTACAGCACCCCAACATGAAAACAAAGGCATGGGCATGATTTACAGGTAAAGCATGACAAAACATGAACACTAAGATAACTCCAGAAATCAATAGAACATGCTCAAAAGGACATGGCAAGATTGCAAATAATAACAGTTTCACAGACTTGGCAGAAATTACTGGACATGGCAGAAATAACATCAGGTTGCTAAGTTTAGAGCTATCAAACAACATGCTACAGGAATATATCATGGAAAATGAAAGCATGGCATGATTCTACTCAAAGCATAGAACAAAAGTCCCTTACTGAACATGAGCCAAAAAGGCACATAAGATATGATGGCACCCATGTAAACATAGCAAGTTACATAAACAGATTCAGACTTGGCAGAAGAACTGAGCATGGCATAAACAGAATTATGAAGGCATCTTTGCGAGCTTAAATCACTCATCAAAAAGCATTTCATGGCATGTGAAGGCATCCAACAGTAAGATGACATAATTATGAAGCTAGGAATGGCAAGAGCAAGTTTATAGGGTGCATGGATCACTAGCAAAGCACATGTCAAAACTGAACTTCATGTTAACAGGCTGACAGCAACATTATTTAGCAAGTTTGGAGCATGATTATAACAAGCTACAGCAGGCTATAAATGCACAGAAGGGCATGGATGGATAGAGAATAACATGTATAACAAAACATCCTTAGTGAACATCTCCAGATTATGCATAGAACTCATGGTGACAGCAGGTTTACATGGCATCACAATGTTACAGCTACAAACTTAAGTGTCACAGAAATCAGCAACATCATGGAGGCTATTTGGCATGCTTGTGCTAGTCACCATATAGATCACAAAATACAAGACAAGCACCTCTGTAAATATGGCATGATGTAGTTCAAAGCATATGTAGAGCTCATGCTCATAGGATGCACACACAAAATGCAATGAAAAAGACAAATCACCAAGTTATAACAGCTTCAACAGATTAACATATATATAGCATTCTTGCAACGATGATATGGGCACCAAGATGGACTCACACAAGCATGGCACAATGGATCAAAATGAAGAGCATCTCACAATGAACATTTTGATATATCACACGCATAAAACGGAGCAGTACACATGAAGTTATGGCATGTATAACAGAGCACCAGAATATGCAAAACTAGGGACTTGGAAGAATTTTAGACCTCGCAGGAAACTGGATCTCGGGATTCCGGGATGGAGATGTACGGGATGGGGACGCGGCGCGTTTGGATCGGCGGGCTGGTGGATCTGGTCCAGCTCCAGATCCGGACGGGGACAGGGACGGGCCCGGCGATGGCGGCGGAGGCGGTCGGCGACGACGCGGCCGACGAGGACGACGGGCAGCGGGGAGCCAGACGGCGGCGGGAGGCGGCGGCGGCTT
>NC_057799.1:242887047-242887765 GCF_018294505.1 Triticum aestivum
CTGCGGGCGGCGGCTGCCACGTGGCGGCGCGCCACTGGCTGCGGGCGGCAGCGGAGACTCGTCCGGTGGAATCCGGACGTGTCCGGCGGCGGAGGATGAAGATTGCTAGGGTTTGGACGCAAATTTCGGAGGGGGGTGTTTATATAGGTAGAGGGAGCTAGGAGTGTCCAAATGGGAAGCGGTTTTCGCCCACACGATCGTGATCGAACGACCGAGAGCATGGAGGGGGTTTGGATGGGCTAGTAGGCTGATTTGGAGGGGTGTTGGGCTGCAAGACAAGAGGGGCTTTCGGGGGACGCGGTTAACCGTTGGGGCATCAAACGACCTCCAAATGGAACGAAATTTGACGGGCGGTCTACCGGTGCTATACCAAGGCCACTCGGCAAATCTCGGCCCATTTTGAGAACGTTTTTCTCCCGCTCATGAACAAGATCTGAGAGGTGCAACGGGTGCGTGTGGGAGAGGTTGGGCTCAGAACGGACAACGGAGAGAACCGGCGGGACCCGAACGGATGCAAGTTTTGAAAAACATGCAGATGAAATGCAGATGATGACATGGCAAAATGCAACACGCAAGCAAATGACATGGCAACAACGACGAATAACTGGAAGACACCTGGCGCATCGGATCCGGAGCGTTACAGATCATCAGAAGGCAGGTGTACTACGGATCCGAATCGTCCTGTCAGGTTCCAATCTATCCCGATCTTTTTTACCAT
>NC_057799.1:242887933-243020875 GCF_018294505.1 Triticum aestivum
CAGACTCCCGCAACACGAGTTCGACTCCGAGTTTTGCACCACCGAGTAGTACCAAAAGCTGAGTTGTGTGCACAGGCACACTCCCGCTCGACGTGTATGCACGGAGGGATTCGACATTGGCAGGCAGTTTCTCAATTGCCCCTTAGAGGTTAGTGCTAATTAAGTTTATCATTTTACTTTAGTTAATACCACCGCTCATCCATAATACTATTTAACATTGGCAGGGATACGAGCCTTGTGCCTTTGTTAACTGGCTGGATGAAGAATGGCATGACAGGGCTTGGAATGTTATCACCAAGCTCGCAGAAGATAACGTAAAGCTGAAGAAGAAACTGGCTGATCTGGATGAAAGAATCAATCGCAGGCAACAGATGAAAGCAAGAGACAAGAAGGAACTAGCATGTGTAGTTGTGGTTGTCACATTAGCCATGTTCTATGCGCTGTTTGCAATGATGATTAGGGGTTTTGTTTGACAGTATTGCTAAAGCACATCTAGATGTGCTCTAAGCAATGCACATCTAGGTCCTATATATGCCATTGATGTTACACGAAGATTCGTGCAGTGTAGATATTTTTCTTTGTCTTTTTTCTTTTCCATTCTAGTTTGATTAGTACTGGCTTTATCAATAAGAAGAGCTCAATGTATTGATTGCCAACTATCCTACTCCGTTCGTAGCGGTACCGATACATAATCCCAAAACTCGTTCCTTGTTTTTGTCCTGAAAAAGGAAACCAGCCAAATAGCCAATAGGAGTCATGCGCAACCCCGGGAATTTGGTGCGACTAGGTACAAATAATTACGGTTGATTATATCAGCGGTTAGATAATACGTCAACCCCCGCTTCAATCCCCGCTTCAATTGGCAGTTCCTCTTCTCTGCATACCCCGCTTAAGTGTCCACCATCTTCATCGTCCTCGGCAGGCCGCGCTACACACTGGCACACACTCTGCAGCCATGTCGAGCGATAGCGAGGACGACAGTTCGGCCAGCAGTCTGGCGCCCGATGATAGGTCAACATCGGTATCATCCTGCTCGTCTTCCATGAGTCCAGCGTCGAGCCCAGACCTCGATTATATCTGGTTCATGGAAGGGACGCTGCCTCCAGAGTCATCAGACGACAACCAGACGGACGAGGAGCCATCGGAGGACAAAGAAGAGAACGATGATGATGAGGAGGAGGAATGGTCGAACAAGGAGGACGACGACGATGACGACGGCGGCGGCGGCGGCGATGAAAAGCCAACGGTCAGCGGCAAGAAGCGTCCTCGCCAAGACGATGTCGCGGGGCCATCCAACAAGAACAACAATGTGACGCTCGGGTAATCAAGCTACAGTAACCCTCTGGTATGATGCCACGTCACCACGATTACTGTTGCTAATCTCGTGTTAGTTCAGAACCGATCCAAATTCAAATTTGAATTAAAGTCAAACAATAAACGTTTTCAATTCTCAAAACTAAAATGTTCTTATTGTGACAATTAAATCATCGATAGTATTGGTGGAGAAACAACATTTTTATAAAATAATTAATTACTCTAAAGTGATTAGAACTGTAGCAAAACAATTAAGTGAATACCTTCTTCGATTAATAAAATTCTAAACTAATTTATTTCGGGGTAAAGCATTTATGGCAGTGGGTGGTTCTCAAACATCAATTTAGGAGTTGTTATCATTTTTTCTAAGCTAAAAACAATGTGTATCTAAAACAAAACAGAACAGAAAAATAAAAATAAAAAGAAGAAAAAGGAAATACAAAACAAAAAGATAAAATAAAACAGAAGCCCCCCTGCCCCACTTGGGCTTCGGCCCACCCAGCCAACCGACCTAGCCCAGCCAGCCCAACTCCCCCTCCCCGTTCGTCTTCCCTGTTCCAGCGACCGCATCGCTACAGGGGCGAGACCCCGCCGGATCACCTCGCCGGCATCGCCGCGAGAGGATAAGGCCTCCACCTCCCGCGACGCCTCGGCACCTCCACTCCCCTCTCTCGCCTCCCAGATCCATGCGCTCCTCCCCCTCTCTGTCTCGCTCGCCCGCCTCACCCGAGCGCCATCGCCGCCGTCCCACCTTGCATCACCGCGGCGACCGCCTCCCTCGTGCTCCTCCGACATAACCAGCCGCGCTCCGCTACGTCGACTATGGCCACGAACGCGAGCTGGCAAGCCCCGCAACACCAGATCCCCGTCTTCTTCCTCCCCGGGTCGCCCGACGCAGCCGTCGTCGATTCGGCCTTCCCCTGCGCTCCTAACCTGTCGAGGGCCTTTCTTGCGCCGCGCGGTGAGCCCCTCGTCTTCTTCCCTCGCTCCCCTGGCCTCTTGCGCTACCATAGCCACCGCGCCGCCATGGTCGAGCACGGCTCCGCTGAGCAGCTGGCCGTCGTCGTTGCCATGCTCGCCTGAGCATGGGAACGTGGTCAGTGCAGCCCGCCGAGGCCGTCCGTGCCACTTGCCCACCTCGTCGACCCCCGTAGCGCGATCCCGACGAGGTCCCGAACGCCACCACCGCCTCCACTCGTGGCCGACGCTGTTTCCGGCAGCTCCAGCTCCGGCCGGCCTCACCACGCGACGCGGCGGGATCTCCTCGTTCGAACGCGCCAAGTCCCGGGCCAAAAGACCCCCTATGCGTGATTTCCGGCGAAGTCCGGCGAGCCCTGCCACTGTTTTGGTCACCGGCGGCGAAACCCCGACGCCGCCGATGTGGCACACCTGGGGCCCGCCTCTGGGTCACTGCCCGTGGGCCCCCTGGCCCCAGTTGACCACGTTGACCGTGGTCAACTGTGCTGACTGGGCACACAGTGTCACTGACACGCGGGCCCCATCGCACATTTTGTTAAATAAACGTTTTCTAAATAAAAATGATTAGTTAAGCTAAATAGTCACTGACATGTGGGGCCTAGCTGTTAATTAACCTCTTTTTAGTTAGTTTAAAGTTATGTTAATCCACTGTCTATGACAGGTGGGACCCACTGGTCAGTTTGACCAGTCAGCGGGTCTGTTGACCTGCTGATGTCATGCTGACACTCTGCTGACGTCATAATTCCTTTTCTGTTAATATTAATAATTCTAGAAAATACTTTAATCTTTAAAAATTCAAAGAAAATAAACTGTAGCTCGGATGAAAATGTTTTCTATATGAAAGTTGCTCAGAAAAATCCAACGAATCCGAATACGCGGTCCGTTCATCTGTCACATGCCCTTAGCATGCTGAACATGGAACATTCCCCCTCCGGTCATCTGACTGACACAGGTCCGGAACCGGGAACACCTTCCCGGTTGAATTCCCCCTTCACCTATATCGTGTAGCTATACGTTAGGTCACACCCGGCACATCATATTGCCACGTTATGCTTTGTGATGCTATGTTGGCTTTATATTTACTGTTTCTTCCCCCTTTTCTCTCCGATAGACCCCGAGACCGATGCTGCCCCTATGATCGACTACGTCGACGATGACCCGCTCCTTGCCAGAGCAACCAGGCAAGCCCCCCCTTGATCACCAGATATCGCCTATTCTTCTCTATACTGCTTGCATTAGAAGAGTGTAGCATGTTACTGCTTTCGGTTAATCCTATTCTGCTGCATAGCCTGTCATTGTTGCTACCGTTGTTACCCTTACCTGCTATCCTACTGCTTAGTATAGGATGCTAGTGTTCCATCAGTGGCCCTACACTCTTGTCCGACTGCCATGCTATACTACTGGGCCGTGATCACTTCGGGAGGTGATCACGGGTATATACTATATACTTTATATACATGACACATGTGGTGACTCAAGTCGGGACGGCTCGTTGAGTACCCGCAAGTGATTCTGATGAGGGGGCTGAAAGGACAGGTGGCTCCATCCCGGTAGAGGTGGGCCTGGGTTCCTGACGGCCCCCGACTGTTACTTTGTGGCGGAGCGACAGGGCAGGTTCAGACCACCTAGGAGAGAGGTGGGCCTGGCCCTAGTCGGCGTCCGCGGTTACTTCAAAATAACACGCTTAACGAGTTCTTGGTATTTGATCTGAGTCTGGCCATTTGGTCTATACGCACTAACCAACTACGCGGGAACAGTTATGGGCACTCGACGTCGTGGTATCAGCCGAAGCCTTCGTGACGTCAGCGACTGAGTGGCGCGCGCCGGATTGGACTGGAACGCCTGTTAGGCTAGGTCTGCTTCCGGCCGCGTTCGCAACGTGCAGGTGTGCAATTGGCGATAGGCCCAGACCCCTGCGCCATAGGATTTAGACCGGCGTGCTGACCTCTTTGTTGTGCCTAGGTGGGGCTGCGACGTGTTGATCTTCCGAGGCCGGGCATGACCCAGAAAAGTGTCTCCGGCCAAATGGGATCGAGCGTGTTGGGTTATGTGGTGCACCCCTGCAGGGAAGTTTATCTATTCGAATAGCTGTGTCCCTCGGTAAAAGGACGACTCGGAGTTGTACCTTGACCTTATGACAACTAGAACTGGATACTTAATAAAATACACCCTTCCAAGTGCCAGATATAACCCGGTGATCGCTCTCTAACAGGGCGACGAGGAGGGGATCGCCGGGTAGGTTTATGCTATGCGATGATACTTGGTGAACTTACCATCTACTCTCTTCTACATGCTGCAAGATGGAGGCTGCCAGAAGCGTAGTCTTCGACAGGATTAGCTATCCCCCTCTTATTCTGGCATTCTGCAGTTCAGTCCACCGATATGGCCCTTTACACATATACCCATGCATATGTAGTGTAGCTCCTTGCTTGCGAGTACTTTGGATGAGTACTCACGGTTGCTTTTCTCCCTCTTTTCCCCCTTTCCTTTCTACCTGGTTGTCGCAACTAGATGCTGGAGCCCAGGAGCTTGACGCCATCGTCGACGACGACTCCTACTACACCGGAGGTGCCTACTACTACGTGCAGGCCGCTAACGACGACCATGAGTAGTTTAGGAGGATCCCAGACAGGAGGCATGCGCCTCTTTCGATCTGTATCCCAGTTTGTGCTAGCCTTCTTAAGGCAAAATTGTTTAACTAATGTCTGTACTCAGATATTGTTGCTTCCGCTGACTCGTCTATGATCGAGCACTTGTATTCGAGCCCTCGAGGCCCCTGGCTTGTATTATGATGCTTGTATGACTTATTTATGATCTTGATCGTACACATTTGCGTGCATGATTAGTGTACGATTGAATCGGGGGTGTCAGAAACAAGAAGAAGGATTAAATTAAGCAGACTGTATATATCTCTATTTATCTTGTCAATCTCATCGTAGACGGTTAGTAATATGTATTCGACAGAGATCTTCTACATTATCGCCAACAGGTTGGTTTGTTGAACTGTGTGCCCTGACGAGCACACAATTCACAAAAAAAGACCGTATGTGCTGTCTATAATGATCACACACAATTCTGATTACCGACCTGTTTGTCGGGTATCACACACATCTTGTTACGCCGAATCGTTTGTGTTCACCTCACTCATCGCAAACGGTTCATCTGAGTGAACTATATGCCGTATATCGCACACACCATGATATGGCTGCCCGTTTCTGTTGTTCTGTCTCACCGCAAACAGCTCGTACAGATCAACCGTATGCCCCTAATCACACACGCAACTAAAATCTGAACCATGTTTGATCTATCATTCATCGCAATCGTTTTGCATCACACACAGTTTCTCGAAGGGTCTCTGATCGTAGTGTCGCGTTAGCAGCATCCTGCAGTAGTGTCACCTCTGATTCTTAGCACAAAGCAAATGCCATGTTTCTTACCACGTATGAGATCATCCTGTCTAGTGAAAACCTCCTTTAGATTAGATTTGATTCGAAAATTTAGGGTTAGATTTCTGCCAAACTCATCTCCGACCGACCGAGTTGTGGAAATCGGTCTCACCGATTTGGCTTAGGCCATTGCACCTGCACTTTTCGGTCTGACCAAAACATGCAAATCGGTGTGACCGAGTTCAAATCTCAGTGAAACCCTAGCAATCTCGGAGTCACGGAACTGTGTCTCGATCTGATCGGTTCCACAAGTTTAGACTCCAAAAGTTGCTTTGGAGTCACCGAGTTTAACAAATCGGTAGCTCCGAAATGCTTTCTGTGGAAAACAAAAACTAAGTTTTTGACTCATCAGTTTTGCAAAATCTCTGCACTTTGTGATGCTCATCCACTCTATCTCATCTATAACTATTCATAGGGTCAGCTGTCAGTTTGCAGTGCCAGAATGTCTGATCAGAGTGATAGCAAGAATAAGTCTGAAGAGCAGGTGAATCTGAGTGAAGGCACTAGTCCCTCTGGCAGTTATGATGAAGGCAGCAGAAGTACTCCTAGCAACCTGCCTAAGGCTGCTACTAGGCAGAGGAGGAAGAGAAATTCTGAGTCTGAAGATGAAGACTATGTAGCTGCTGAGGAGGAGGTCAGCTCCAAGAAAAAGGTTGTCAAGAAGGAATTTGGCACAGCTGCATCCACAAAGCCTGGTATGCACAAGAAGGCTCCTGCAAAAAGAGTGCCCATGTCTAAAGCCAGAGCCTCAACACAGGAAACAATTGAGTTCACTCTTGAACCAAAAGAGGCTGGTGAAGGCAAGAAGAGGAAAGAAAGGGTCAAGAAAATTATGGCCAGAGTCATTGGGAGATCCTCTATGATGAGAGATACAGCTGAGGATGAAGAGGAAGAGGATGCTGCTCCAGCACCTAAAGCTCAAAAGCTGATGGGGGATGTCATCAAAGATGGGGCTGCCCATTCTAAGCCCAAGACAGCCTCAAAGCTTCTGCTCCAGCTCCTAAGACTGCACCAAGGAGGAGCACAAGAAATATACCAGCTGCTAAGAAGAACAAGGCCCCAGTGCCTGAGACTGAAGTTGAAGAAGAGGAAGATGCTGAAGCCCAAGTGCTTAGGAAGCTAAAGCCCAAGATCCCTGACCATGATGACAACCAACCAGTGGCAGAAAATATGAAGATCAGAAAGGATGCAGGTCTCAGACTATGGAAACAATCTGATCCATATGATGTGAGGAGAAGGACTGCAGTGGATTATAGGTTTCATACCAAGGAGCAGCAGGACTTCTATGAGACCATTCTGCTTGACAAGAAGCCCATAGTGTGTGATATGAAGTGGGCAGACTGGAAGTATATTGAAAACAATGAAGACCACTTTCCAGCAGTGCATGAGAGCTTCAGACTATGTGGAGTAGACAAATTTGTGGGTCAGAAACTCACCAAGTGGAATGATGAACTCATTATGCAATTCTACTCCACAGCACATTTCTATCCTTATGGAAGAATTGTCTGGATGTCTGAAGGTACTAGGTACCAATCGACAGTTGCTGAATGGGCCAAACTGATCAATGCCCCTGCAGAGCATGAGGATGGCATAGATGTCTATGGCAAGAAGAAGAAGGATCACAACTCCATGGCTAACATGTATAAGGAAATTCCTGACAAAGCCTTGGAAACTCACAAGATGGGCTCTGTATACTATCTGTTGTCTGGTCTGACCACCATCAACACTATCTTGAGGCATACCTTGTTGCCCAAGTCAGGAGATCATAGGATGATCAAAGGTCATTCCATGAACTGGCTGCAGTTGTTTGATGTGTCCCAAAAGTTAAAAGTGATGAGTCTGATTGTTGAGACAATCAAGAGGACAACTGCAGATCAGAAGAGGTCATGTGGGTATGCTCCACACATCCAGATACCCATCAAGTCCAAGATGGGCACAGACACATACTTATTGGACAAGGAACGTCTTCCCTTCAGGCCTGATTTTGAGGACAACATAGTTGTCATGGATGCAGAAGATCCTACATCTGTAGAGGCTCAAGAGAAGAGGGAGAAAGCTAAAGCTCAGAAGGCAGCAAAGATGCCAAGCGCTAAAGAGGCTTCTGATACGCCCATTTTGCATCATGCTTTTATATCGATATTTATTGCATTATGGGCTGTTATTACACATTATGTCAAAATACTTATGCCTATTCTCTCTTATTTCACAAGGTTTACATAAGGAGGGAGAATGCCGGCAGCTGGAATCTGCGCTGGAAAAGGAGCAAATATTATAGACCTATTCTGCACAACTCCAAAAGTCCTGAAACTCCACGAAAGTTATTTTTGGAAATAATAAAAAATACTGGAAGAAGAATCTACGTCAGGGGGGGCCTCCACCTGTCCATGAGGGTGGGGGCGCGCCCTACCCCCTGGGCGTGCCCCCTGCCTCGTGGGCCCCCTGTTGGCCCTCCAGTGCCCATCTTCTGCTATATGAAGTCTTTCATCCGAAGAAAAATCATAAGCAAGCTTTCGGGACGAGACTCCGCCGCCACAAGGCGGAACCCATCTAGGGCTCCGGCAGATCTCTTCTGCCGGGGACACTTCCCTCCGGGAGGGGGAAATCATCGCCATCGTCATCACCAACGCTCCTCTCATCGGGAGAGGGCAATCTCCATCAACATCTTCACTAGCACCATCTCCTCTCAAACCCTAGTTCATCTCTTGTATCCAATTCTTGTCTCCAAGTCTGGGATTGGTACCTGTAGGTTGCTAGTAGTGTTGATTACTCCTTGTAGTTGATGCTAGTTGGTTTATTTCGTGGAAGATCATATGTTCAGATCCTATATGCATATTAATACTCCTCTGGTTATGAACATGAACATGCTTTGTGAGTAGTTACGTTTGTTCCTGAGGACATGGGAGAAGTCTTGCTATTAGTAGTCATGTGAATTTGGTATTCGTTCGATATTTTGATGAGATGTATGTTGTCTATCCTCTAGTGGTGCTATGTGAACGTCGACTACATGACACTTCACCATTATTTGGGCCTAGAGGAAGGCATTGGGAAGTAATAAGTAGATGATGGGTTGCTAGAGTGACAGAAGCTTAAACCCTAGTTTATGCGTTGCTTCGTAAGGGGCTGATTTGGATCCACAGGTTTCATGTTATGGTTAGGTTTACCTTAATACTTTTGTTGTAGTTGTGGATGCTTGCAATAGAGGTTAATCATAAGTGGGATGCTTGTCCAAGTAAGGACAGCACCCAAGCACCGGTCCACCCACATATCAAATTATCAAAGTACTGAACGTGAATCATATGAACGTGATGAAAACTAGCTTGACGATAAGTCCCATGTGTCCTCGGGAGCGCTTTTCTCTATATAAGAGTTTGTCCAGGCTTGTCCTTTGCTACAAAAAGGATTGGTCCACCTTGCTGCACTTTATTTACTTTTGTTACTTGTTGCTCGTTACAAATTATCCTATCACAAAACTATTTGTTACCTATTATTTCAGTGCTTAAAGCCTTGCAGAAAACCGCTTATCATTTCCTTCTGCTCCTCGTTGGGTTTGACAGTCTTACTTATCGAAAGGACTACGATAGATCCCCTATACTTGTGGGTCATCACGACTCTTTTCTGGCGCTGTTGCTGGGGAGTGACGCACCTTTGGTAGGTGGAATTTGGTAAGGAAAAATTTATATAGTGTGCTGAAATTTACTATCACTTGTTACTATGGAAAGTAATCCTCTGAGGGGCTTGTTCGGGGTATCTTCACCCCGACCAGTAGAGCAAAGAGTTTCTCCTCAACCTACTGAACCTACTGAAGATGAAAATGTTTACTTTGAAATTCCTTCGGGTATGTTAGAAAAACTGCTAGCTAATCCTTCTGCAGGAGACGGAACAAAGCATCCTGATGAGCACCTAATATATGTGGATGAAGTTTGTGGATTATTTAAACTTGCAGGTATACCCAGTGACGTTATTAAGAAGAAGGTCTTCCCTTTATCTTTGAAGGGAGATGCATTGACATGGTATAGGCTATGTGATGATACGGGATCATGGAACTACAAACGATTGAAATTGGAATTTCATCAGAAATTTTATCCTATGCATCTTGTTCATCGTGATCACAATTATATATATTTTTTTTGGCCTCGCGAAGGAGAAACCATCGCTCAAGCTTGGGGGAGGCTTAAATCAATGTTATATTCATGCCCCAATCATGAGCTCCCAAGAGAAATAATTATTCATAGTTTTTATGCTCGGCTTTCTGACAACAATCGCACCATGCTCGATACTTCTTGTGCTGGCTCTTTTATGATGAAGACTATTGAATTCAAATGGGATTTATTGGAAAGAATTAAACGCAACTCTGAAGATTGGGATCTCGACCAAGGTAAGGAGTCAGGTATGACACCTAAGTTTGATTGTGTTAAATCTTTTATGGATACCGATGTTTTCCGTAAATTTAGCACTAAATATGGACTTGACTCTGAGATAGTAGCTTCCTTTTGTGAATCTTTTGCTGCTCATATTGATCTCCCTAAGGAGAAGTGGTTTAAATATCATCCTCCCATAGAAGTAAAAGTAGCTGCACCTATTAAAGTTGAAGAAAAGACTATCACTTATAATGATCCTATTGTTCCTACTTCTTATGTTGAGAAACCACCTTTCCCTGTTAGGATAAAGGATCATGCTAAAGCTTCAACTGTGGTCCGTAAAAGCAATATTAGAACTTATACACCTCCTGAGCAAATTAAAGTTGAACCTAATATTGCTATTGTTAAAGATCTCTTGTCTGATAATATTGATGGGCATGTTATTCATTTCCGTGATGAAACTGCTAGAATTGCCAAACCTTGTGCTAAAGATAAACATAGACCTATGGTAGGCATGCCTGTTATTTATGTTAAAATAGGAGATCATTGTTATCATGGCTTGTGTGATATGGGTGCTAGTGCTAGTGCAATACCTATTGACTTATACAAAGAAATTAAGCATGATATTGCACCTACTGAGTTAGAAGATATTGATGTCACAATTAAACTTGCCAATAGAGATACTATTTCACCAATGGGAATTGTTAGAGATGTTGAAGTCTTGTGTGGGAAAACTAAATATCCTGCTGATTTTCTTGTTCTTGGCTCCCCACAAGATAGCTTTTGTCCCATTATATTTGGTAGACCCTTCTTGAACACAGTTAATGCTAGGATAGACTGCGAAAAGGATGTCGTTACTATTGGTCTAGGTGATATGTCTCATGAGTTCAACTTTTCTAAATTTCGTAGACAACACCGTGAAGAGCAATTACCTAGTAAGGATGAAATTATTGGTCTTGCTACTATTGCCGTACCTCCTAGTGATCCTTTAGAACAATATTTGCTAGACCATGAAAATGATATGTTTTTGAATGAAAGAAGGGAAATAGATGAAGTATTCTTTAAACAGGAACCCATCCTGAAACGCAATTTGCCTGTTGAAATCCTAGGGGATCCTCCTCCACCCCAGGGTGATCCCGTGTTTGAGCTTAAACCGTTGCCTGATACTCTTAAATATGCTTATCTTGATGAGAAAAAGATATATCCTGTTATTATTAGTGCTAACCTTTCAGAGCATGAAGAAGAGAGATTATTGAAAACTCTGAGGAAGCACCGTGCTGCTATTGGATATACTCTTGATGATCTTAAGGGCATCAGTCCCACTCTATGCCAACACAAAATAAATTTGGAGAAAGATGCCAAACCAGTTCATGATCACCAACGACGGCTGAATCCTAAAATGAAAGAAGTGGTAAGAAAGGAAATACTAAAGCTTCTAGAGGCAGGTATTATCTATCCTGTTGCTGATAGTCAGTGGGTAAGTCCTATCCATTGTGTTCCTAAAAAGGGAGGTATTACCGTCGTCCCTAATGATAAAGATGAATTGATTCCGCAAAGAATTATTACAGGTTATAGGATGGTAATTGATTTCCGCAAATTAAATAAGGCTACTAAAAAAGATCATTACCCCTTACCTTTTATCGATCAAATGCTAGAAAGATTATCCAAACATACACATTTTTGCTTTCTAGATGGCTATTCTGGTTTCTCTCAAATACCTGTGTCAGCCGATGATCAATCAAAGACCACTTTTACTTACCCTTTCGGTACTTTTGCTTATAGACGTATGCCTTTTGGTTTATGTAATGCACCTGCTACCTTTCAAAGGTGCATGATGGTTATATTCTCTGACTTTTGTGAAAAGATTTTTGAGGTTTTCATGGACGATTTCTCCGTTTATGGATCCTCTTTTGATGATTGCTTAAGCAACCTTGATCGAGTTTTGCAGAGATGTGAAGAAACTAATCTTGTCTTGAATTGGGAAAAGTGCCACTTCATGGTTAATGAAGGTATTGTCTTGGGGCATAAAGTTTCTGAAAGAGGTATTGAAGTTGATAAAGCCAAGGTTGATGCTATTGAAAAGATGCCATGTCCCAAGGACATCAAAGGTATAAGAAGTTTCCTTGGTCACGCCGGTTTTTATAGGAGGTTCATTGAGGACTTCTCAAAAATTTCTCGGCCTCTGACTAATTTATTACAAAAAGATATACCATTTGTCTTCGATGATGATTGTGTAGAAGCATTTGAAATACTTAAGAAAGCATTGATTTCTGCACCTATTGTTCAGCCACCTGATTGGAATTTACCTTTTGAAATTATGTGTGATGCTAGTGATTATGCTGTAGGTGCTGTTCTAGGCAAAGAGTTGATAAGAAATTAAATGTTATTCAATATGCTAGTAAAACTCTAGACAATGCTCAGAGAAAATTATGCTACTACTGAAAAAGAATTCTTAGCAGTTGTATTTGCTTGTGATAAGTTCAGACCTTATATCGTTGATTCCAAAGTAACTATTCATACGGATCATGCTGCTGTTAAATATCTTATGGAAAAGAAAGATGCTAAACCTAGACTTATTAGATGGGTTCTCTTGCTACAAGAATTTGATTTGCATATTGTTGATAGAAAGGGAGCTGAGAACCCCGTTGCAGACAACTTGTCTAGGTTAGAAAATGTTCTTGATGACCCACTACCTATTGATGATAGCTTTCCTGATGAACAATTAAATGTCATAAATGCTTCTCGTACTACTCCATGGTATGCTGATTATGCTAATTATATTGTTGCTAAATTTATACCACCTAGTTTCACATACCAGCAAAAGAAAAAGTTTTTCTATGACTTGAGACATTACTTCTGGGATGACCCACATTTTTATAAAGAAGGAGTAGATGGTGTTATTAGACGCTGTGTACCTGAGCATGAACAGGAACAGATCCTACGCAAGTGTACTCCGAAGCTTATGGAGGACACCACGCTGGGGATAGAACTGCACATAGGTATTGCAATCTGGTTTTTATTGGCCTACTCTCTTCAAGGATGCCTGTAAGTTTGTCTTATCTTGTGATGAATGTCAAAGAATTGGTAACATTAGTAGACGTCAAGAAATGCCTATGAATTATTCACTTGTTATTGAACCATTTGATGTTTGGGGCTTTGATTATATGGGACCTTTTCCTGCCTCCAATGGATACACACATATTTTAGTTGCTGTTGATTATGTTACTAAGTGGGTAGAAGCTATTCCGACTAGTAGTGTTGATCATAACACTTCTATTAAGATGCTTAAAGAAGTTATTTTTCCGAGGTTTGGAGTCCCTAGATATTTAATGACTGATGGTGGTTCAGATTTTATTCATGGTGCTTTCCGTAAAATGCTTGCTAAGTATGATGTTAATCATAGAATTGCATCTCCTTATCACCCGCAGTCTAGTGGTCAAGTAGAATTGAGTAATAGAGAGCTCAAATTAATTTTGCAAAAGACTGTTAATAGATCTAAAAAGAATTGGTCCAAGAAACTTGATGATGCATTATGGGCCTATAGAACTGCATATAAAAATCCTATGGGTATGTCTCCGTATAAAACGGTTTATGGAAAAGCATGTCACTTACCTCTAGAACTAGAACATAAGGCATATTGGGCCATTAAAGAGCTCAACTATGATTTCAAACTTGCCGGTGAGAAGAGGTTATTTGATATTAGCTCACTTGATGAATGGAGAACCCAAGCTTATGAGAATGCCAAATTGTTTAAAGAAAAAGTTAAAAGATGGCATCCCAAAAGGATACAAAAGCGTGAGTTTAATGTAGGTGATTACGTATTGCTATACAAATCTCGTTTAAGATTTTTTGTAGGGAAACTTCTCTCTAAATGGGAAGGTCCTTACGTTATCGAGGAGGTCTATCGTTCCGGTGCCATAAAAATTTAACAACTTCGAAGGTACAAATCCGAAGGTGGTGAACGGTCAAAGAATCAAACATTATATCTCAGGTAATCCCATAAACGTTGAAAAAACCGTAACCCCGGAGGAATACATAAGGGACACTTT
Organism: Triticum aestivum; assembly: GCF_018294505.1. NCBI lineage: Eukaryota > Viridiplantae > Streptophyta > Magnoliopsida > Poales > Poaceae > Triticum > Triticum aestivum. The sequence continues at coordinate 242,902,079 of NC_057799.1, forward strand.
CTGGAACGTTTCAGACTCCGAAAAGGAATAGGTATGTGGTACGGTAAGTAAACCGACTCCAAAACAGTTCTAAAGGCAATTTTTCTCCGTTTTAGGAATATTTAGAAAAATAGAAAAATAAGAAGCAGTCCGGAAAGGACACGAGGGCTCCACGAGGGTGGAGGGCGCGCCCCCCTACCTCGTGGGCACCTCGTGCGCTCTCCGGACTCCGTTTTCTTGCACGTTACGTATTTTGGTCAGTAAAAATTCATTATATATATTCTCCAGAAGGTTTTGACCATCGTATCACGCAATTATCCTCTGTTCTTGTTTTGAGCTGTTTCTCTGACAGATCTAGATCATCATGACGTCTCCAAGCGCCCCCAAGGACAAGTTCTTCGAGAAGGTCATCAACCCCTACCTCGCGGAGGTGCTGCAACACCCTCAAACCATTGAGATGCGTGATGGGTGGCTGCACATCCGCGATGTTGAGGGACCACGGAGGACCGGAAGCATGGAGACAAGGCTTGAAGCAATGGAGCAACAAGTTTTCAAGTGCCAGGAGATGGTGGAGCGTGGACTTGACTCCAATCACATAATGATCACGGAGTTCACCAACAACCACAAGCTGGATGCCAAGGACATTGGGGAGGCCATCTTCAAGCTCCACGAGAAAATCGAGCACCTCCAAGCCCAAATCTATGACCTGCAAAACCAAAACTGTGAGTATGAATATAGATTCAAGAGGATGAGTTTGGCTGCAGATTTAAGGATCCCGGAGACTCGATCATCCTTCTATGATGGTGAGCCTATGCCTTGGAAGACGGACGACAAGCCTACATCATCAACAATCCCTTCACCAGCAAAGGAGACATAATCACATGGGTATGGGCACTCCCCTTGGCAACTGCCAAGCTTGGGGGAGGTGCCCCGGTATCGTATCATCATCACACTCCTATCTTTACCGTTTTTCTTAGTTCGATCCTTTTAGTAGTATCTTGATCTAGTAGAATAAAAGTTTTGGTATGATCTAGTTTTGAGTTTTGCTTTATGATCCCTCTATGTAATCGAGTCCGTGAGCTATATAGTAAAGATTAGTGTTGAGTCAAGGGCTTGATTATTTTGCCATGATCTTGAGTGAATAAAAGAAAAGAGAAAAGAATAAAAAGAAACAAAGAGATCATATTGATCTTATTGAGAGTAATGACTTCACATAGGAAGAGTATGATGATTAAAAATTGTTGAGAGTTGGCAAACATAGCTTTGGTCATCATTGCAATTAATAGGAAGTAATAAAGAAAGAGAGGTTTCACATATAAATACACTATCTTGGACATCTTTTATGATTGGGAGCACTCATTAAAGTATGACATGCTAAAGAGTTGATGTTGGACAAGGAAGACAATGTAATGGGTTATGTTTTCTTATATCTGAGATAAAGTATATTGTCATGGATCATCCAACATGTTGAGCTTGCCTTTCCCCCTCATGCTAGCCAAATTCTTTGCACCAAGTAGAGATACTACTTGTGCCTCCAAATACTCTTAAACCAGTTTTGCCATGAGAGTCCACCATATCTACCTATGGATTGAGTAAGATCCTTCAAGTAAGTTGTCATCGGTGCAAGCAATAAAAATTGCTCTCTAAATATGTACGATTGATTGGTGTGGAGGAAATAAGCTTTATACGATCTTGTGATGTGGAAGAAATAAAAGCGACGGACTGCATAATAAAGGTTCATATCACAAGTGGCAATATAAAGTGACGTTCTTTCGCATTAAGATTTTGTGCATCCAACCGTGAAAGCGCATGGCAACCTCTGCTTCCCTCTGTGAAGGGCCTATCTTTTATTATTATCTTCTACCTTATGCAAGAGTCAGGATGATCTTCACCTTTCCTTTTTACATTTTATCTTTTGGCAAGCACGGGATGTTGGAAAGATCTTGATATATATATCTAATTGGATGTAAGTTAGCATGAGTTATTATTGTTGACATTACCCTTGAGGTAAAATGTTGGGAGGCGAAACTATAAGCCCCTATCTTTCTCTGTGTCCGATTAAAACTCCGTAACCACAAGTATTGCGTGAGTGTTAGCAATTATGAAAGACTAATTGATAGTTGAGTATGTGGACTTGCTAGAAAGCTCTAACATGGACTCTTTCTGATGTTATGATAAATTGCAATTGCTTCAATGACTGAGATTATAGTTTGTTAGTTCTCAATAAAGTTTCTGATTCATACTTTGCATTGTGAATAGATTATTACTTGAGCATAAGAAATCATATGACAATATCCATATATGTTGCTGTTATGAGAATAATCATGATGCCCTCATGTCCGTATTTTATTTTATCGACACCTCTACCTCCAAACATGTGGACATATTTATCGTTATCGGCTTCCACTTGAGGACAAGCGAGGTCTAAGCTTGGGGGAGTTGATATGTCCATTTTGCATCATGCTTTTATATCAATATTTATTGCATTATGGGTTGTTATTACTCATTATGTCACAATACTTATGCCTATTCTCTCTTATTTCACAAGGTTTACATAAGGAGGGAGAATGCCGGCGGCTGGAATTCTGGGCTGGAAAAGGAGCAAATATTAGAGACCTATTCTGCACAACTCCAAAAGTCTTGAAACTCCACGAAAGTTATTTTTAGAAATAATAAAAAATACTGGAAGAAGAATCTACGTCAGGGGGGCCTCCACCTGTCCACGAGGGTGGGGGCGCGCCCTACCCCCTGGGCGCGCCCCCTGCCTCATGGGCCCCCTGTTGGCCCTCCGGTGCCCATCTTCTGCTATATGAAGTCTTCCGTCCGAAGAAAAATCATAAGCCAGCTTTCGGGACGAGACTCCGCCGCCATGAGGCGGAACCTTGGCGGAACCAATCTAGGGCTCCGGCAGAGCTGTTCTGCCGGGGACACTTCCCCCCGGGAGGGGGAAATCATCACCATCGTCATCACCAACGCTCCTCTCATCGGGAGAGGGAAATCTCCATCAACATCTTCACCAGCACCATCTCCTCTCAAACCCTAGTTCATCTCTTGTATCCAATTCTTGTCTCCAAGTCTGGGATTGGTACCTATAGGTTGCTAGCAGTGTTGATTACTCCTTGTAGTTGATGCTAGTTGGTTTATTTGGTGGAAGATCATATGTTCAGATCCTATATGCATATTAATACTCCTCTGATTATGAACATGAATATGCTTTGTGAGTAGTTACGTTTGTTCCTGAGGACATGGGAGAAGTCTTGCTATTAGTAGTCATGTGAATTTGGTATTCGTTCGATATTTTGATGAGATGTATATTGTCTATCCTCTAGTGGTGTTATGTGAACGTCGACTACATGACACTTCACCATTATTTGGGCCTAGAGGAAGGCATTGGGAAGTAATAAGTAGATGATGGGTTGCTAGAGTGACAGAAGCTTAAACCCTAGTTTATGCGTTGCTTCGTAAGGGGCTGATTTGGATCCACATGTTTCATGCTATGGTTAGGTTTACCTTAATACTTTTGTTGTAGTTGCGGATGCTTGCAATAGAGGTTAATCATAAGTGGGATGCTTGTCCAAGTAAGGACAGCACCCAAGCACCGGTCCACCCACATATCAAATTATCAAAGTACCGAACGCGAATCATATGAACGTGATGAAAACTAGCTTGACGATAATTCCCATGTGTCCTCGGGAGCGCTTTTCTCTATATAAGAGTTTGTCCAGGATTGTCCTTTACTACAAAAAGGATTGGGCCACCTTTCTGCACTTTATTTAATTTTGTTACTTGTTGCTCGTTACAAATTCTCCTATCACAAAACTATCTGTTACCTATTATTTCAGTGCTTGCAGAGAATACCTTGCTGAAAACCGCTTATCATTTCCTTCTGCTCCTCGTTGGGTTCGACACTCTTACTTATCAAAGGACTACGATAGATCCCCTATACTTGTGGGTCATCAGCTTCTCAAGTGTTTCTCAAGTCAAAGCAAGATCAACTTGGATATCTGATTCAAGCCACCTTGAGGATTGAGAAGGGATTGGCCACCCTGACTCAGAACCAAGAAAGCCTGGAGAGGATCATTGAAACAAAATTCTATGATCTTGACTTGAATGTGACAGAGATGAAGACAGCAGTTGAGCAGCTCCAGGAAGAAGCTGAGGAGAGGAAAGGGCAGGCTGCCATAGATGCCTTTCAGAGAGTGCCCAGGGGACAGAGATCTACTGCAGTGCCAGTGACTGACACAAGAGCTACTACATCAGCACCTGCAGCCACAGCATTAGTAGCACCTCCAGTTGCCACTCCACCAGCTCGAACAACTTCAACAGATGCATTCGTCCTTGGAGTCCTCTCAATGCCTCCTCTCGAAGATCAAGCCTAGAGAGACGCATAACACTATGCATTTTCGAGCTTTTTGACAACTTGTTGCCAAAGGGGGAGAAAGTGCATAGATCATAGGCTTCGAGGGAAAGAGAGCTTTGCTCCTTTTGCTATCTCTTTTGCTTCTTGGTTGATACTTATTTGTGTGTCTACTTGGATGATACTTTATGTGTGTGTGAGATACTCGTTTGATCATATCATATCTTAATGCCTGTGCTTGAATGATGTTATTACTTATCTCTCATATATGATCATTCACTTTGCCTTGGTGATGAGTGCATATTTTACTTCCTATCATTTTGAGCGCTCCACCAAGATGTATGTGACATGGAATAGTAACCCATGATTCTAACCGATTGTGCATTTGCATTCAAAAGCAAATTTTTAAATAATGCACAAATTTAGGGGAAGCTCTTGCTTATCACATACTTCTCAAAGCGATGATGTATTTCAATCTTATTATCATTTGTCGAAGCTTTGATCTATATGTTGTCATTAATTACCAAAAAGGGGGAGATTGAAAGTGCAAATATCCCTAGGTGGTTTTGGTAATTCCTAAAAACATATAGCTCATTGAACTAATGCTCTTTCAAGATGATCATTTCAGGAAGTTCAATGATTGGCATGGCATGGACTAGGAATGTGGACCCTCAAAATGCTAAGGACTCATGTTGGCAAAAACTCAAGACTCTACATTTTCATTTTAGTGATCCAAGATCACACTGAGTCCATAGGAAAAGCCAATACTATTAAAAGGGGATGAGGTGTTACTTCATGGCTTGCTTGCTCAAAATGCTTAGTGATATGCTCCAAAAACCCTCAACCACTTTCTCATTTCCACATATGTCCCAAACCTAAAGTAAAACTCGGCCCCACCGATTTGATCTATCCGGCGCCACCGAGTTCATTTGACATAGCCATTGCCAAAAACCTTAATCATTTCGGTCTCACTGATAGGGATCTCGGTCTCACCGAGATGGGATTGCAAACTCTCTGTTTCCCTTCGTAACGTTTCGGTCTAACCCAGATGAGCGATCGGTCCCACCGAGTTCGCAATGCAAACTCTCTGTTTCCTCTTCGTAACATTTCGGTCTAACCGAAATGAGCGATCGATCCCACCGAGTTTGCCTGGCCAACTCTCTGTTTGCCTATTACAGAAATCGATCTCACTAAGTTTATGTGATCGTTCTCACCGAGATTACGTTATGCCCTAACCATAATGAAATCGGTCCCACCGAGTTGACATGTCGGTCCCACCAAAAATCCTAACGTTCACATTTTGAACTTAATCGGTCTGACCGAGTTTCATGATTCGGTCCCACCGAGTTTGGTAAATTGTGTGTAACGGTTAGATTTTGTGTGGAGGCTATATATACCCCTCCACCCTTCCTCCATTCATGGAGAGAGCTATTAGAACGTGCCTACACTTCCGGCATTCATTTCCTGAGAGAGAACCACCTACTCATGTGTTGAGACCAATATATTCCAATCCAACCACAAGAATCTTGATCTCTAGCCTTCCCCAAGTTGCTATCCACTCGAATCGTCTTTCCACCAAATCCAAATCTGCGAGAGAGAGTTGAGTGTTGGGGAGACTATCATTTGAAGCACAAGAGCAAGGAGTTCATCATCAACACACCATCTATTACCTTTTGGAGTGTGATGTCTCCTCGATTGGTTAGGTGTCACTTGGGAGCCTCCGTCAAGATTGTGGAGTTGAACCAAGGAGTTTGTAAGGGCAAGGAGATCACCTACTTCATGAAGATCTACCCAAGTGAGGCAAGTCCTTTGTGGGCGATTGCCATGGTGGGATAGACAAGGTTGCTTCTTCGTGGACCCTTCATGGGTGGAGCCCTCCATGGACTCGCGCAACCGTTACCCTTCGTGGGATGAAGTCTCCATCAACATGGATGAACGATAGCACCACCTATCAGAACCACGCCAAAAATCTCCGTGTCTGCATTGCGTTTGCTCCCTCCAAACTCCTCCCCTTTACCTTCATATGCAATGATTTACATTCTGCTGCTATAGTCTTAGACTTGCCTTTGTAGGTTGATTGCTTGACTTGTGCTAAGCTGCCAAAATCTGCCAAGACTTAAAATTAGGAAAAGGCTAGATTTTTATTTGGTCAAGAAGTCTAGTCACCTGTAACGCCCCGGATCCGATGCACCAGGTGTCGGCCAGTTATTCGCCGTCGTTGCCATGTCGTCTGCTTGCGTGTTGCATTTTTGTTCATGTCATGCATCCCATATCATGTCATCATGTGCATTGCATTTGCATACGTGTTCGTCTCATGCACCCGAGCATTTTCCCCGTTGTCCGTTTTGCAATCCGGCACTCCCACCTCCTCCGGCGCTCCCTTCTTGTTTCTTTTCGTGAGCGGGTGTTGAACGTTCTCGGAATGGACCGAGGCTTGTCAAGTGGCCTTGGTATACCACCGGTAGACCACCGGTCAAGTTTCGTTCCATTTGGAGGTCGTTTGGTGCTCCAACGGTTAACCGGGCAACCGCAAAGTCTGTTTGTGTGTTGCAGCAAAACCCCCTCTCTAAACAGCCCAAAACCCACCAAACTCTCTTCCATGCTCTCGTCCGTTCGATCGCGATCGCGTGGGCGAAAACCGCACCCCGTTTGGACTCTCCTAACTCCCTCTACCTATATAAACACCCCCTCCCCCGAAATTTCGGATCAATTCCACCCTAACCCCAGTATTTTTTCCCCTCCGCGCCGCCGGACGTTTCTTCCCCCGCGTCGGACATGTCCGCCGCCGCCCTCCGACCAATCCTCCGCCGCCACGTCACCAGCGCCTCCTCTCTCTCTCCTCCCCGCCGCCGCGGCCCGCGGAGCCCATCCGGGGCCCGCGCGGGCCCGAGTCGCCGCCGCCGCCCGAGGCGCCCGCCTCTGCCCGAGCGCGCCTGAGCGCCGCCGCGTCGCGCCTCCCGAGCCCCGCCGCCGTCCTCCGGCGCCCCGCCGCCTTCGCCTCCCTCGCCGCCTCGCCGCCGTCGCCCGCCGGCGCCACGCCGCCGCCGCCGCGCGCCCGGCGCCTCCTTCCCCGACCTCGGCGCCTCCCCGAGCTCCCACGCCAGCGCCGCCTTCCTCTCCTCTCCTCCGGCCTCCCCCGCTCCGGTGAGCAGCTCCAGCGCCGGCGACCTCGAGCTCCAACTCCGGCCGATCCCGATCTGGATCTGGTCAACGCCGTAGGTTGACCCCGAGCCCCCTCAATATTTCGCCGTCTGGAAACTTTTACATTCTGGTGCACTTTTCATCATGCCATAACTCTCTGCATATAGCTCCGATTCATGCATATAATATATCGAAATGTTCATCATGAGATTCTCTTCATTTTGTTCCATTGTGCCATGCTCATTAGAGTCCATCTTGACACCAAAATCATCGTTGCAAGAGTGCTACTTGCTGTTATCTGCTGTCTGTTATCAGAACTTGGTGATTTGTTATTTTTGTTGCATTTAATCTGTGCATCTTATGAGTATGAGCTCTACATGTGTTTTGTTTTATGCCATGCCATCTTTCCAGTGGTGTATGCCATGTATTTTTGTGATCTCTGTGGTGACTAGCACAAGCATGCAAACTAGGCTCCGTACTGTTTCTGATTTCAGGGACTTGGTATTTTCTCCAAGTCTTGCCTGCTGTTATTTTGTTTCCATGTAAACTTGATGCTACAGAGAGATCCATGCATATTTTGGAGATGTTCAGTAAGGATGTTTTGTAGATATTGTTGTAATTGATCCATTCATGCCCTTGTTTGCAATTATAAAGTGCCATAGCATGATTCAATCTTGCTCTACTTTTGCTACAAAATGTTCCTGGCAGATTGTTTACGTGTTATTCAATTTTGCCAAGCTTGTTGTAGTTGATCCTTTCATGCTATGTATTTTCTCTTGCCATTGTTAGCTTAATAAGCATGCCATATTGCTGTATGTATGCTTGTTTTGTTATGCATTGCTTTGTGATGACTGCATCAAGCTCACCAAGAGGCCTTCATATTATTGTTTTCTGCCATGCTCTGTTTTCTGCCAAGTCTGGAACCTGATAACGAAACTTGCTATGTTTACATGGTCGCCATCATATCTTCTGGTACTTTTTGGCTTATGGTCGTTAAGGGATTTTTGTCATATGCATTTAGTAGATTCATGCCATGCCTTGTTTTGCCATGTTAAGTTCCTTTAGCATGTTGATTTCGTGCTCTGAACATTGCAACCTGATATTATTTCTGTCATGTCCAGTAATTTCTGCAAAGTCTGTGAACCTGTTATTATTTGCAATCTTGCCATGTCCTTTTGAGCATGTTCTAGTGATTTCTGGAGATAGCTCAGTGTTCATGTTTTGTTGTGCTTTACCTGCACATCATGCCCATGCCTTTTGTTTTCATGTTGAGTTGCTGTAGCATATTGTTTTGATGTTTGCAATATGCCTAGTTGCTGTTATGGTCAGATTGTTGCTATGTCTTGTTTGGAGTATGTGTTGCACCGTTGCTCCGTTTGGAGTGTGCTCTATATGAAACTTGCTTAGTTTTGCATGTAGTCTCATATTATCATGTTGCATCCATGCCTTGATGTGTTTGCTTGATGGTTGTATGCATTTTGCATCAATGCCATGTTTAACTTGTTTCGCTCATATCTTCTAGGCCGTAGCTCCGAATCTAATGAACTTTATATGTAACTTGACTAGAATTTCGTGTAGATCATCTCGGTGCATCTTAACTTGCTGTTTAACAACTTGAACATAAGGTTTATTCAGTTCTGGACCAATTTCGAAATTTGCATATGAGGACTTACCGGAATTGTTATAGGTTGTTTCCGGCCTCATTTAAACTTGCCTTGATGTGTTGTTCTTGTATGCATCGTCTCTCGTCATGAGTAGCTTCATATAGCCTTGTCATGCATCATACTTGGTTGAGCATCATGCCTTGTTCATGTGTGGTGTGTTTACCTTGTTGTGTGCTTCTTCTCGATAGTTCCCGTGTCGTTGCGATCGTGAGGATTCGTTCGTCTTCGTGGCTTCATCTTCTTCATGGACTCGTTCTTCTTCCTAGCGGGATTTCAGGCAAGATGACCGTCACCTTGGATCTCATTACTATCATTGCTATGCTAGTTGCTTCGTTCTATCGCTATGCTGCGCTACCTATTCACTTGCTCTTCAAGCCTCCCAAATTGCCATGAACCTCTAACCTTTGTCACCCTTCCTAGCAAACCGTTGTTTGGCTATGTTACCGCTTTGCTCAGCCCCTCTTATAGCGTTGTTAGTTGCAGGTGAAGATGAAGATTGCTCCATGTTGGATTATGTTTATGTTGGGATATCACAATATCTCTTATATTATTAATGCATCTATATACTTGGTAAAGGGTGGAAGGCTCGGCCTTATGCCTGGTGTTTTGTTCCACTCTTGCCGCCCTAGTTTCCGTCATACCGGTGTTATGTTCCTTGATTTTGCGTCCCTCACGCGGTTGGGTGATTTATGGGACCCCCTTGACAGTTCGCTTTGAATAAAACTCTTCCAGCAAGGCCCAACCTTGGTTTTACATTTGCCTCACCTAGCCTTTTTCCCTTGGGAGTCGCGCTCTCGAGGGTCATCTTTATTTACCCCCCCCCCCCCCCCGGGGCCAGTGCTCCTTCGAGTGTTGGTCCAACCTGTCAGTCGCCGGTGGCCACCAGGGGCAACTCTGGTCTGGCCTACCGGAAGCTTGGACAATCCGGTGTGCCATGAGAACGAGATATGTGCAGCTCCTATCAGGATTTGTCGGCACATTCGGGCGGCTTTGCTGGTTTTGTTTTACCATCGTCGAAATGTCTTGTAACCGGGATTCCGAGACTGATCGGGTCTTCCCGGGAGAAGGAATATCCTTCGTTGACCGTGAGAGCTTATAATGGGCTAAGTTGGGACACCCCTGCAGGGTATTATCTTTCGAAAGCCGTGCCCGCGGTTATGTGGCAGATGGGAATTTGTTAATATCCGGTTGTAGAGAACTTGACACTGGACCTTAATTAAAACACATCAACCGTGTGTGTAGCCATGATGGTCTCTTCTCGGCGGAGTCCGTGAAGTGAACACGGTTTCTGGGTTATGTTTGACGTAAGTAGGAGTTCAGGATCACTTCTTGATCATTGTTAGTTTCACGACCGTTCCTTTGCTTCTCTTCTCGCTCTCCATTGCGTAAGTTAGCCACCATACTTGCTTAGTCGCTGCTGCAACCTCACCACTTATCCTTTCCATCCCCTTTAAGCTTTGCTAGTCTTGATACTCATGGTAATGGGATTGCTGAGTCCTCGTGGCTCACAGATTACTACAACACCAGTTGCAGGTGCAGGTTTTGCGATGTTCATGACGCGAGAGCGATGTTACTTGTTTGGAGTCCTTCTGTTTCTTCTTCGATCAGGGGATAGGTTCCAGGTCGGCAGCCTGGGCTAGCAGGGTGGATGTCGTTCGAGTTTCTATTTATGTTTCATCTGTAGTCGGATGTTGAGCTTATGTATGATGTATTGATGTATTCTTGCGGCATTTGTATGCCTTGTATGTATCCCCAAGTATTATGTAATGTTGATGTAATGATATCCACCTTGCAAAAGCGTCTTCAAGATGTGCTTCTATCCTTGGTGGGACCTTCGTATTCCTTTAGGATAGGGTCGCATCTTGGGCGTGACATCACCCCCCTTCTAGACATACTTTCGATCCTACAGTAACCACCAAATATATGCCAGTCTTAATTACCATCATGGTCACGGGATCACCTCAATCGTTATCAAGAATACCATCGGGATCTTCTCAAGATCACCTTATCAATATTAGGAATACCACAGTGATCCTCACAAGATCACCTCATCAATATCAAGAATAACATCGTGATCCTCCTGTGACCACATAAAGATCAACCAACTTCTTTCCTCATGAAACCGGGGTTGTTTATTAGTCAGGTTTTTATTACTATTGACCCATAATGTGACCTACTACGAACTGGGCCCATATCCGCAGGCGCGGCTATCGATAGATTTAAACACACTCCGCAGAGGTTAGCACACTGTACCCACACCACGGAGCCCATGGCCTCAGACTCCCATTTGGGTGGACCAACGGCGTTCCGACAGAACCAATCTATTGCCATAACACTCTCTTGGCCACTCCGTCCAAATCCCCTTTGGGCTAAGTCATGGGTGGCCCTGATGCCACTCGGGACATCCAACGGCCACCGTCGTGGCAAAACAATCGTCCCAAACAGGGACATGAGATCTCAATACCAAACACGGGCACACAAGGCTTATGTCCGCCTACCTGATCAGGGTAGCGCGCACCCATAACCTTCCCTAGTTGGAGGCACTGGCGAGAGGTATGACAATAGACCGCATTAGGGTCTTCCCATAAAGGCAAATGTGGTTGCACTGGTCAGTTTGGTTTCGATGGCACAATGACTCAGCCAACAAGTGTTCAAGTTTAATTAATGTACGGTTAAACTTGAATGCAAACGATGCTGAGTCATAAAATGATGAACTAATAATGCACATGAGCATGATATTAACATGAGCATGGATGGATAACACAACCATTAAGCACGTTCATCTAAACATCAATAACAATAAAGCATTTACTCTACCAGATGCAAATGAACATGGTATAATGATGATCCTGAATAGCACAAGTATAGAAAAGCATATCAATAATATGAACATAGTGTGGTCACTAGCATCAGGAAAATAACTACTAGAATAGAACATGATAACAATATTAGCAAGTATGCATGTAAACAACTGGATGAAAATAATAATGGCATAGGAACGAACATGGATCCATAAGCATATAAAGCATTCACGGAAATGTTAACATGCACCATTTATTTAAATATTCAAGTTGAAAACCATGGCTACTGCAAATCCGTCATGCGAATGACATTCGTGGCTTGCCTAGGGTTGTAGATACTCCGGGGAGACGTGCGGTGAAGCCGCGGGACGATTCGCCGGACGCTTCTCTCTCAGAGGGGACTAGATAAGGGCAAGGGCATAAAGGTCATTTTCATAGTTGTGGTTGGATCAGAGTGACGTGGCGGGGGCGGGGCCTGGCTTGTGAACCTAACAGGGGGATCCCACTGGCGGGGGGGGCTGGCGCTCGTTGTCGTCTTCCTCCTCGCTCATGTTCCTCTTATGGAACAAAGCAGACAGGGGAGGGCGCGGCGAGGGGGCCGGCCGGCTCCGGCCACGGTGAGGGCGCCGGCGGGACCATAGAGATATGTCGCATCCGTTCAGAGGCAAAGGAGGCGCCGGGGAGGAGTGGAGGATGCGAGGGCGGAGGGGAACAAAGAGGTGGCAGAGGCGGGCGATGGTGGCAGTTGGCGACGGCCAGGGGCACTCCGGCGAGGGGCAAGAGGGTGGGGCGGCTCTCTAGAAGGAGAGGGAGGCAACGGAGGTGTTGGGAGGAGGAGGGGAGGCTCGAGGCGGCCGGAGCCAGGGGAAGATCGGCGATGGCCGCGACGGCCGAAGAAGAAATGATAAGGGAGAGCTAGTCCGGTGGGCAAAAGAGGCGGGGGAGGAAGTGGTGACGTGCGGGAGAGCCTCGGGGGCACTTAAATAGCAGCAGGGGAGGGCTCTAGAGCTCACAGGCGAGCTCAAGCTGAGCACTAATGGAGGACATGAGCTGCTTGTGTCACAGGCGCGGTGATGGCGTCGCGACCGCATCGATTCAGGGTGAGGCAGCGATGCAGGGTGGTGCAGATGAGCAAGGGGGTGCTCCTGGACAAGGTTGGACGTTGAGACGCAGAGAGAAGAAGCTGAAACAGGGCACACGGTCTGCAGAGCACAGGTTTTGGCCGGTTCACCCCGTGGTTACCGCGTGAACTGGCATATGCGGTGCTAGATGATCGGCCAAAACATGTCTAGTGGATAGTCCTTAGTGCCCTTAGTTGCAATGAAGAAATAAAAGATCCCAGGGGCAAAGAAGAGATTTGCAGGACGAGCCAAACCAGAATAGTAACAAAGTGCTTGTGCTGAGCAGAGGGGGGCCAGACTTAGCCATGAGGGAATGGGTTTGCTTGGTGATGATCACAAACTAAGATGATGCTTATTACCAAATATCAGCTTAATAGGCGGAGTTTAGATGGCACTTGCTGTAGAAACCACCAGACTGGACAGAAATGCAAAATATGAAGTAGCACTCACATATCAAGTTGGATTGAGCTGAATTTTAGAGGTGATGAGTTATTTGATGATATGAAGTTCATGCCATTTGGAAATACCAAAATGGTACTTACTTCACAATGCAGCTCTCTAGACAGAATTTAAGTAAAATAGCTGAGGAAAATTGGCTAGATAAAATGAGCCAAAAATTAGTGGAGAGAGTTATATAGATAGGATAATTTTTCAGCTTAATTGAAGCAATATAAAATATAGTTTCTTCACAACCTGAAAATCTGACCAGAAACCAAGATTTGATGCTGAGCTCACATAGAGTGATGACATGAGCCCACATCTTGAGGAGAGTGACGATTTTATCATATGAAGGACCTTGAAAAATTTTCAACTCATTTGGATTATCCCAGATAGTACTTCCTTCACAAAGAATTCCCTTAGACAGGAACTTTGAAAGATTGCTCAGGAATATTCACTAGGAAAATTGAGTTGAATTTTGACAGGGGGTAATGATATGGACATGAAAAGGTGTCCAAAAAGTTTGGAGTCAATCAAGCAAAGATAATGACACTTCCTTCTCAAAAGCCACTTAGGGCAGAATGAGAAAAGGAATATCTGTGAATTATCTTTGATGATGCGAAGGAAGGGTTTTGACATGTCTGAGGAAGATATGACCGAAACGATTTATGAGAATTATTTTGGAATTTTGGGAGTGACAAAAATATAGGTTGTTTCACAACCTAGGACAAAAGAATTATTCCATTAATAGAAAAAGGAATATTCCCAATAAAACGAATATTGAGATTGGGCTAAGATGAAAATGACAAGGTCTTGAGATGGTTTTGAGGATGACAAGCCACTTGGGAGCCTGAGAAGTGATGATCTTCCCAGGTTCAGGATCACAGAGCCACGAAAAAACAATTCAAATAAAAAATCCAAAGAAGAACAAAAGAAAAAGAAAGGGCCAAAATCCAGGGTGTCACAAACCTTCCCACCTTAAAGAAATCTCGTCCTCGAGATTTGGTTGCTCAGGGAACAAATATGAATATACCTGACTTAAGGAAATCGTTTCCAACTCGGATATCCTTTTCCTTATATGATTGTTCCTACTGAAATTTATATGACTTGACTACCTGCCTCTGGGGTGGTTTGCTTCACCGTATCTGATATTCTCACATATCTTTCCTCATAGGTTCATGCTTATACTGGCTCCAATTTCTTTCATATTTGCTGACTTAACTGGGGTGCGATGGATTATCGCTACTGAGATATATGCCCTTTTCACAAGTCCATGAGTGATTTCTGATGGATGAATCATCCAGTACTGACAACATTTCATGGAGACGTGAACCAAGTTTCTTGGTGGGCACGAATTCTTTTCATTCTGGCATCGGGTTGCTTATTTAGATGCATGTCCTTCGTGTTCGACATAGTGTCGTGAATCATAACTGTTCTTTTGGCAAAATCCGACTTCTCGCAGGATTTTCTCAATCATCTTGACTAGATGCACTATCTTGAGTATCAAATCCATACCAAATATTTGACTGTCGCCTGTCGTGACCAGCATAAAGGAGGTACGACCTTATAATGATAGTATTCACCGACTTGACTGATGGTAGTTCTGGCAGAGAAATCTTGTCATGACAGGCTATCCTGTATTGTCGATCTTGCTCCTTCATTATTGACTTCTTTGTCTCGATCCTTTGTGGGAAAGAGCTTGACCATATATATATTAGGACAGGGCTATTCTCTCGCTAGTAATAGAATATAGAGCCCGTTCCTGTTTCCCCAAAAAAGAGACATCTCCGGTGTGGCCGCTCCGCCTCCACCTCCTCTCCCTGGCTTCGGCCGTCGCCTTGCGCCCCACCTTCTCCCCTGGCTCTGGCCGCCGCGCCGAGCCCCACCGTCTCCCCTGGCTCCGGTCGCCGCCTCGTGCCCCACCTTCTCCCCTAGATCCGGCCGTGGCCCGGCGCCCCACCTTCTCCCTGGCTCCGGCCGCCGCCCCGTGCCCCACCTTCTACCCCCGGCTCCGACCGTCCCCCATGCCTCACCTTCTCCCTCGGCTCCGGCCGTCGCCCCACGCCCCACCTTCTCCCTCGGCTCCGGTCGCCGCCTAATCCCTCACCATCTCGTGCCCCTGGCCGCGCCCCATCCACCATCCCCATCGCCGGCCGCCCCCATCTGCAGCGCGCCTGCCGCCCCCATCCCCAGCGCACCAACCCCCAGGTCGCCACCTGCCTCATCGCGACGCCGCCCACTGCCCTTCCTCCTGGCTTCTCCCAGCCATGTCGAGCGCCTCCTCCCTGCTCCAAGCTCGCTGCAGACTACACAGAGCCGCCAGCCCCCGCCGCCTCCCGTGCTAGTACAACGCCGCCCCTGTACAAGGTTCAAAGAACTTACAGTGAGAAGGAAGGGAGATGCTAAGGTCCGGCAGCTTCCTCGTTGCCATCCTGGTATAGTGTGTGTCCCTTGTTCATCCTCTGCCATTCATTTTACTAACTAGCAGCAGTATAACCTCCGACTGCACAATTTTTCATATAAGTTCTGAAATTTCTAGCGCTTCAGTCCAACTATGTTGCTTCTGCGATTATCCGTACGCAAAAAATCACACTGAAGATTGTTTTGTTCTCTGAACCTAAATGCATTTGTTGCTTCTACGAACATGACAGGCCCCTCAAGACGACCTCTGGTTCGGCCTTTCGTCAAAGGAGAAAAGAAGACTGATGTGGTGCTCCTGTTGGATGTACTCTGGAGAAGAGTTAACAGAAAGTTGTAGCAAAGAACAAAAAAGAAGAAAAAAAATATAGGGTTGCAGTTTAAGGAAGTTGGGAATTAAAAGTTCAAATTGCGCTAATTGTCGCCGAGCCTCGGGTCGATTCATTCCTAAGCTATGTCTTCAGTCAGCAGCGGAGATGCCTGCGGGTACATCGATAGGAGCAGGAGACCCATCAAACTTTGTTAACGGGCATATAGGAACAACAAGTTAGGTCCGTGCATATCATCATTCTGAGAGTCTGACAGATTTGTGTTGATTGAGTCCACGGTGGCAGTAGAACATTAAGTACCATGGAGTTTACAGTCATTGTGAGCAGGATGCATCGAATACAACAGGTTTCATCTTGCTTGCTATTCCGCTCTACTGAAATCTTATTAACCTGCTGATTTGATATATTATAAGTTCTCATTATTCAGTTATTCTTCCAGATGAAGTGAAGTGACCTCCCCGGAGAGGAAGCGATCGCTGTGCAGCGATGCATCTTGCCGTCGTCACCGCTTGCATAGTTCTCTGAATGGATGGATGGATGGGTACAGTTCTCTGAATGTGAAGGTGTTCACTAAGATTCTCAACAAATTCGTACATACATACAGCCCACTAGCAACATATTTATGTGCGTACGTACTTTGCAAGATGGATGGACAGGAACAGTATAGTCTTTAGACAATATAACTAAGGACGTTGTAGTACTTAATTAGTTAAGCTTCTTTTAGCGGAGAATATACTGGTCACCACACAGTAGTATCAACTATAACCAAGTCGCACACAGAGCTAGTGATCTATGTGGTTGTTCTAGTGAATTGACATACTATTGCAACTAGTTGAATGCCCGCGCGTTGCCACGGGACAGTAAAATTAGACATGCAGATATTGATTGCACATGCCTGTAATCTAAAATGTATAAAAAACTATTGAAATATATTAAGATTTTGTCATATAGCACCTTGAAAGGGGCAAGAAAGATTTCCTAAGTAATTAGAAAAATCAGCCAAAAACCACATATGAAAGGCAAACCGGCATCGTTTCATCCTTACCAATTGATGTGCATCAGTAAAAAAGTGAAACTTCTTAGTATAAAGAATGAATTTAAAATATATTGCGGACTGATTTCTTTTGTCATCCACAAGGAAGTTGCTCTGCTCATGGAAAAAACAAAGATAAATGAATAACCATGAGAATTAATCAATTAAGCAGAAAGAAAAGTTAGAAAGTAGAAATAATCTCACCCAAGTAGGGAATGCAATTATTTAGCTACAGCAGAGAGGACTTGCGCACATGTGTTGTGCCACGCAAGAGATAGAAAAAGACATTATCCTGAATTTTACCGAGAGTAACCAGTAGTAATTCATGCTATGATAATAATGTTGCTGATCGAGGGCCTGGCCGTCCTCGTCCCCCGTCTCCTAATTCGTCAAGCCATCAGTTGCCCCGTCGTTGTTGTACCAGGGGCAGCGAGGTGGTAGCAAAAATGTTGGTCGGGGTCAGCACCAATGATGATACAGGAGGCAGACGCATAGTACGTATGCAGTTCTAATTCTTCAGAAAAAAAAAATCAAGGATGACAAGTTCCAAGGTAGCTGACAAGTACACCTTGAGTTCATACAAAAGTCAATCCAAGTTAGATGTTGATCCATCCATCAAAAGTAACATACAACAAAAACTAATTGAGCACATTAAGCAAGAAATTAGGGGTGCCTGCAAAATTAACTTCCGGAAAGCATATAGACAAGTAGCGCCACTCTATTGGGCATTGTGCATCATCACACATGACAGATGATAAGCTAGCCAGAGCCAAAATCACATGTTTAACCATGCGTCTAACATCGCTGAAGAAATTCAGAAAGGCAAAGTTGCCTACCAGCAGCGAGGGAGGAGGAGACATGTCGGGTGTGAGTCGTCGTCCGAGTACAAATTCGTCCAGGTGTGAGAATTCGAGACAATGACAAGCACGTACTGATTGGGCAGTGTCCGAGACGGATGGTGAAGTTCCCAGGTCGAGCTTGGACTGTTTGACGTGGAAGCCGTGCCTGAACGAGTCGTCGAGGGCGGACGGCGTGGCACCCGCCGTGGAGGTAGTCATTGCACCCGTCGTGCCTGAACGAGTCGTCGAGGGCGGTGATGCCATGACTCGGTAGAGCGCGGCAGCGGTGATGCCGCTGGAGTAGACGACGAACTTGAACCCGCCGGGGAGGGTGGTGGTGCCCATCGGCGGCGTAGGTATTCTGGCAAGCACCCTGCACACTTCCCCGAGCACTCCTCCTCGATCTCCGCCGCTGCCTCCACCGCTGCAGCTCTCGTGCCTCCCATCCTAGACCATCGCTGTCTCCACCGTGCGGTGCCGGTCCCGACCATGCCTACCTTGCGGGCATGGCAAAAGGAGGCGCCCATGGCGAAAAGTCATGGCCAGGGCGGCACATAATGGATTGGCGTAGACAGGGAGTCACACTCACGGGAAGAGGAGGAGTCGGGCGGTCTCGCCGGAGATTGCTGCGTCCATCGGAGGCGCTGGGTGGTCCTGGGAGTAGGGGTGAGGACGGATCATGTTTGGGGAGAGAGATCTGGGATGCAAACGGGAAGGTCGGGGAGGAGGTGGAGATCGTGCCAGATGTTTTTTTTTCCCGCTATACTCGAACGTGGGTTTTTCCTGCGATATTTTCTAGCGAGGGGTCGTACGAGGGGAGGTCGAACCATCACGACGTTCGATTCTCCTTTAATAGTAGAGATTTGCACTAACATACTAAACTAAATGCGATTGAATGTTTTTCATGGATTGATGAACTTTCCCGTTGAGTCCTTATTAACTGAACTCTTTTGTGTATAATTAGAACATACAAGTGTTCTAAGAACTTTGTATCTTGAAATCTGGAATTTATTATAATGCAAACTATATTTTGTGAATTGCAACCTTTTGGTTTGCAAAAAAAATTGTGTGTTTGCAGTTGTACTGCAATTACCTTACAGTATGAACTGCAGGTATTTTGTGAAAATGGAGGAATTTATTACATATTTATAGCTTTGCGTATGGAACCTGGAAGTTTAAGATTGGCAATAGATTCAGTTCTTCCAGTACAAACGTCCTAGAGTTCAGTGACATCTCCAATTGATATAGTTTTCTTGAATCTCCAGTCGATTGTTGCTCAGCTTTCTCGCAATTTACTCAGTCTCGTTTTGCTCCAAAGCGTGCTTCAGTTCAACAAAAAGCTCCAGAAAAGTTCAGAGTTCACAGGAGTCACTTCAGGTTGGCTCTTTTTTATTCTCCAGTTTGGGATAAAGCAGGGAGAGGTAAGCAGGTCACTAGGAAAATAGTGTTTCTTGGATGATTTTTACATGGCTCAGTGCTCTTTTTCTCTCCTGATGGTAGTAGTTTGATTGAACAGAAGCTAATCGTTCGTGTGTGTATGCAGGAGGAGTTCAACTATACAGAAAGGTGATGGTTTCAACTGGGGCTTCCGTGACGATCCGCTGATGTTCTGATCTCTAGTTTCTATGAACTGATGGGTAAGATTCTCTCTCTCATGCTCTCTCTCTCTCTCTCTCTCTCTCTCTCTCTCTCTCTCTCTCCTCATCCTTTGTAGTTTGTGTGAACTGATAGTTTAGACTCGATGAAATCCGCTGTTTGTAGTTTGTGTGTACTGATAGTTGAAACTATGAATTCCATGCTTTGTAGTTTGTATGAACTAATAGTTAAGACTCGATGAACTCCATGCTTTGTAGTTTGTGTGAACTGATAGTTGAGACCTCAAGAGTTGTCCATCTCGACTCGGTGAACTCATAGCTGATAGTTTTGTGAAGTGAAAATTCTTCTTCAAGTTCTTGTGGTATTTAATACTTTGTGAGCTGATAGCTGATACTTTGAGATGGATGTATTATTAGGCTGTGAAAGTGATGTCAAATATGTGCAGTTTAATGGATGAGTGTTATATAGATCCTTTTAATCTGAAGGTAGTATCTTCTATAGACAAGAAATGGGCATTTGGCTCAGTAATCGTCCATTACTAGAGGTATTGTCACTTGACCATTTCCAGAACTAGTTTCAATTCGTGGACTACCGACACTTGCAAAATCAAAGAGGCTGACCATATCAAAGTGCCCAAAGTTGAAGCAAAGGAGATGAGATGCTACAAAAAAGGTACACATGCTAACAGTAGTTTTACCTTCCAGCCTTTACTCCGCTCTCGTCTGAAGTTTCTGAAAGCAAATCATTAACTTGAAACTCCCCACCTCTTCAACGGGTCTAGCCATAGCTGCAGGCAGCAGAGGATAAAAAATGCATGGATTAATTGGAACAAATCACACATAGGCTATGGGCTACGGATCACACACACATATTAGCAAATGTGCTATAGATTAGATCGATTGATACCTCCTAGTGTACTATTTCTGTAACTGTATTTGCTCTGCATTAATAGGATTTAGGGAAGTACTGCAAAAATGTCTTGCATTTAGTTACAGAGGTAGTATCTGATAAACAACATCAGTTCTCATATAAAATGTCTTGCATTTAGTTACCTATATAATTCATGTTTGTTCTGACTTCTTGTTTCTCTAAAGCGGCCAAATCCCGGCGCACCTGGTAGTTCAAACT
This sequence comes from Triticum aestivum, assembly GCF_018294505.1. Lineage (NCBI taxonomy): Eukaryota > Viridiplantae > Streptophyta > Magnoliopsida > Poales > Poaceae > Triticum > Triticum aestivum. The sequence goes on from NC_057799.1 coordinate 242,922,923, forward strand.
TACACCAGATGGCCGGTGACCAACTGCCTCGCCTCTACAAGCTCCTCGGGGATGACTTGGTAGTAGCTGGGATCCCCTACCAGTGGCCAAATCCCGCTGCACCCAGCCGCCGGTCGTGATCCCCTCTCCTCCAGCTCCACTTCGAGGCGCCGTCAGTCCACAGGAGCAGGGGCGGTGTGCTAATCAACAAAAAAGAGCAGAAGGTATTGTGCTTGGAAAATTAAAATTCTGTACACATTTGGGAAACAGAAGTTGTAGCTTCTTTCAAAGTTCAAAACGAATAATATATTCAGTTCAACTTGTTCTAGCAAACCATGTGCAAGACACCATAGAATGAAAATGTTGTTGTGTTGCCAGGTCTCCAATTTGTTCAGCTACAAATAAATTACATCCGTTCGACTACATATATTACACTAGTTCAACTGAGTGCGTCACACCAATTGACCTACATTTTACATATGTATCACTTAAGAAAAAACAGTAGATTTTGATGATGCAAGCTTAGTTCTTTTTTCAATTTCCTATAAGTTCAAGTGATCAATTGCTATAAGTTGGCGGGTTGTTTACTCAGGCAGTTAAAAAAAGTGAATTATGTTCATGGCCAGCGAGATGTTCATCATTTGCGGCATCCATCTCTACTGAATTATGTTCATCTCTTTCAGTTCATCTTTGAAATTTGGTCCAATTTCTTTTTGCAGGATGCATAAAAAATCAAAGGTAGCAGCTCAAAAAGATGAATATTGGAAGCCCATTGCCGGGCTGCGGATGCGTATGACTTGAATCGGTAGCAGGCCTGTAACCGAATCATTCCGCACCACTTTTCTGTCCGTGTGGCTTGATCTGCAGCCCGCCGGCTCAGTCGTGTACGTCCAGACAAGACATTATGGTGCAATTTAATGCATGAAGTAAGCCCAGCAATTCAGTTTTCATTTTATGAATTTTTTTGAACTTGCTGTCACTTAACTTACTGTTATATTTCTGTATTTAAGAAATACCACCCTTTTTGTTAGTTGCAGTATGTGTTTGAGAGTGGATGAACCCATACCTGAAGGCTCTGGGCTCCAACTACAGCAACGGTGTCAAATTCACCATGGCTGGCTCAACGGTGTCCCGCGGCGTCTCCCAATTCCCTGAACATCCAGGTCGATTCGTTCGTCTACTACAAGCGCAGATCCCTAGAGCTCTAAAATTCCGTATCAGGGTATTTTTTCATCGGTTCTAAAATTCCCAGAGCATCAGTCCAACGACGTATCGGGGTATACTGTGTTGCTCCTGCAAATTTTTTGTATGCTTGTATGTAGAAAAATGGTAGAGTTACTGCTTTGATGTGTCGTGGTGTGAATGTTGTTGATGTTCAAAGTTTGTGCAGAGAAAGACTTCAAAAACTCATGTCGCCGATGGAATGAATTACTAGAAGTTCAAATTTGCTAATATCTACAGTACTGGTAGTTCATTTTGCTACTAATCCCGACTGTCTATAGTTCATTTTGCTAATAAATGTTCTTCTACATGTCTTTACGTCGGCCGTAGAACATGTATTCCTTTTGGAAGTTAAGTCAATGTATTTCATCTCTTTGATCAGATTAATGCTTGATTTTGGTGATGGCAATTTTTATCTTTGATATCCTGAAATGAGTCGGTAACTTAGAATTATTTTTGCTAGCTTTGGAATTGTAAAAACACAAAAAGTTCACAATTTAAAAAGTTGTAAGTTCAACATGACGTCCTAGATAAGTTTGGGAAAAAAGCTCAAAAAAAATGAAACCCCATGGAAATTCAAATAGTAAAAGTTCAAGTCGTAAAATGAGAGAAGTCTAGAACATCGTTAAAAAAAGGTTAGTTAAAAAAACACACACAAAACATTTTCTTTAAAAAAATTGTCAACCATGCAAGTTCGGGGACGATGATATCATGAACCGTTGAAGTTGCGAGGAAAATCATACAAAAAAAAGAGTAAAGTCTAGTCTGTGAAAACACATTCAATACAAATCCATACGGACATCCGTTCAAGTACTTTTTTTTAAACCTTTCAACCACTGTTGTCCCCTGCCTCTTCGCCACACGTCGTGTTGTGCCGGCTTGCCATCAACCACCGTTATGGCTCAGCCCTGTAGTGCTTCTACGATCACCACACGCAATTTCCTTCTATCGTTGCCCTCGCCCTGCTCTCCTGCATATTGGCATTGTAAAAACACAGCAAGTTCATAATTAAAAAAGTTGTAAGTTCAACACGACGCCCTAGATAAGTTTGAGAAAAAAGCTCAAACAAAATGAAACCCAATGAAAAATCAAATGGTAAAAGTTCAAGTCGCAAAACAAGAGAAGTCCAAAACATCTTGCAAGAAAATTGAGTTAAAAAAACAAACACACAAAAAAATTTCCTTTAAAAAAATATCATTCAGTTCAACGATATAAACCATGCAAGTTCGGGGACTATGATACCCAAAAAATAGAGTGAAGTTTAGTATGTGAAAACAAGCTCAGTACAAACCCATACGAATATCAGTACAAGTACTCTTTTCTCGAAGCCATTCAAAATTACTCTGAAAAATTCCTCAGTACAAACACACACATAGATCAGTCCGAATACTCTGTTTTTCGGACAGAAAAACAACCCATTGAGTCTCACATATTCAAAATTACTCTTAAAAGATGGGAGCAAGTACAAAGTAATAAAGACATCCGTTCAAGTACTCTTTTTTTGAACCATTTAAAAACTACTGTCAAAAATACCTCAGTACAAACACATACATACATCAGTACAAGTACTCTATTTTTTAGACAGTAAAAAGCAACATGATGGGTTTCACCTTATTCAAAATTACTCTTAAATGGTTGCGAAGTAGAGAAAACGTTCAACATGACTAAGTTTCGCATTTTCGATAGTTATCCAACGGTATATTATTTGACCCATTTCGACAAACTTAAAAAAAAATCATGTTCAAAATCAAGTTTGACCGTATTCAAATTCGTTTTAAACCGTAATGAATTAGAAAAACATTTCTATACAAAAAGTTTGCGCATTTCCCATAGCTTTCCAACGCCGTGTCATTTGCATCAATCCGACAAACCGTTTGCAAAAAAATGCGAAAATACGTTTTGCCCAGAATTTCATCATTTTTCAAATTACTTTTAAATTGTATATAATTTGAAAAAACAGTAGATATATGTAAGATGCGTATTTTTACCAGCTTTCCAACGCCATCTTATTTGCTCAATTTCAACAAACCTTTTGAAAATTGAGTCCAAAATACGATTCACGTTTTCGGTTTTGAAAAAAACGGTTTTTTTCAAAACTGCTGTTAAACCGTGATGATTTTGCAAAAAAATCCTATATATTTGTAATGTAGATGTCAAGAGCTTTCCAACGATATATTACACGCCCATTCTGACGAAAAAACGATTAGTTCAATGAGATGAAAATCATCGGTACAACTGCGTGAAACCATTGGTTCAAGTAGGTATGTCTATTCTACTAACACCTAACCTTATTATGATAACACCAACATCCCCAGCCCCGACCGAACAAAACCACCCACCACCCACCTCCCGCACGAACACAGCCCCACTCCACCTCCACCTTCTTCCGCGCTCCCCGCCCCCCGGGTCCCAGCCTCCTTCCCCCGACCTCCTTCCTTGCGCGTCGCCGCCGCGCTGCCGTGACCCTGCCGCCGCAGCACCCCACCCACCATTACCTGCCGCCGCCCACCACCACCTACCGGGATCTGGCCGGCAACCACGGGATCGATCCCGACCACCACGGATTCCCACCACACCACCACCTCCACCTCCACCTCCCGTCCCGCACACCCCAAAATCCCGGCCACTGCCGCCTCGCCTCCTCCTCCTCCTGCCCGGCGCGGCCCTCCTCCCACCTGGCGCCGCCCCGCCTCCTCCTCCCGCCCGGTGCAGCCCCGCCTCATCCTCCTCCCGCCTGGCGCGGCCTCCTTCCACCTGGCGCCGCCTCGTCTCCTCCTCCCGGCCGGCGCGCCTCCGTCCCGCAGCGCCGCCCTGGCGATGGCCCCGGCCCCGCCCCACTCCAGCCACGGCAGTTTTTTCTACTACTGTGAGTGTGTGTGCAGTCCACCGGCCCCCTCCTCTGCTTCAGATCCCGTGCAACCTTCCGATGCAGTTCGTCGCACCAACCCCCTGCAGCTCTCTCCTCCCCAATCCATGGACCCCGCGCCGGATCCGGGTTCTTCCCTCGTGCATCGTCCTCTTCTCGCACCGATCCCCGCCATGGTCGCGCGGATCCCCGAGAGTTCGAGGTGTGCCACCCCCGCCGTGGTCCTGCCTACTTCCCCTCCTTCCCTGCTACACCAGCAGGGCGTCGGTCACAGGATCTGCCTCCCCCTATTTGCAGCTCCTTTGTTTCTTTTTTGCAGCTCGCTAAGTATAATTTTGAAGTTCAGTGAGATCCATGCGCGCCGGATCACGCGTTGCCGACCCCCCTGCATGCCTCCTCGCATGCGAGGTGCTGTGCTGTGTAGGGAGGTGTCTACACCAGCGTCGGCGCCCGTCCACCATGGTGAGTTGCTACCACCCGCGGCTCCACGCTGCCCTCCCTCCACTCCTCTCCACGGCAGCAAGCAGTCCCCCTGAGCGGCGCGTGCAGCTCACGGCGCTCTAGCTATGCACTTGTTTGCTTGTGTTTCCGATAGATGCATGTGAAATTCGTGGAGAAAAGCCTCGTAGTTTTTGATGGCTCATAGCTGATTGATTTCTTTTAAGGCAATAATAGTAGTAATTGAATTGTCAGTCCTGGTTCTTAATGTTAAGTCCAACTTGAGGGGAAGTACTTATACAATTTTGTTTTGTTCTCAAACAGATTTGAGGAGTTTGTATGTCACCTTTGCTCACCAGTAGTTCTGCAGATTAACTTTACTGTCTGTCCACACCACTGGGTTGGGTTAGTTTCTCTGCAACCTGAGTATCTTGTAAGAAGAATGCAGAAAGGGGAACAACTAGTGCCTCGGCGATGGTGAACTAGCACATAAAGCTTATTTAGATTTTTGAGCATACAACCATGTTCCGTTTATTCCATTTTTGTGCTTTCCTTTTAAACTGTTATGATGTTTTGGTTCAAGTTTAACACATGCTAGAGTGCACGCATGTTCTTTTGTAAGGAACTAAAACTTATGCATGTGATACATACAAGAAGGAAGATGGAAATGGGACTTTTAAGGTTTGCGTATGAAGGGAAATTTAGTTTTCTGTAGATTTACCTCAGTTACATTAAATGTTCTTTTAACAATTGGCAAAGTCCTGATGCTGTTATGTATCTACTTCTCTCTTCTGTAGTTGTTGCATTTAATTGCTTGTCCAGCTCTCTTATGTCCCCGTCATCGCCCACATCGGAGGCTCTGCCATCGCTGGATCCCGGCATCCCCGGGCCCTGCAGGAGGGATACCGACATCAACGTCCCCTTCCCTGACCATCTAGAAGGAGGTGGTCGTCCCTGTCTGTCGCTGCAGTCCGCACGGTGGGCGTCCGCAGCACATCGCCGACAAAGGTGGATCCAAGGGGCACCCGTGCAGTCCACTGCGTGGGTGCACGCAGCATGCCGGCACTCCCCTTTGCAGTCCATAATGTGGGTTCAGCCCATAGCGGCATGCAGCTCTGCCCATGGGCATATGAAGTACGCTATGACGAGCATGTATACATGGTTTCGGGAGCAAAACATCAGCGTGCGATTCAGTGTTTTTTTGCTGCAGTTCACTACTCATTCGTACCACTTTACTCTTTTTTTAATGGGAATCTTCGGTGCAATGAATTATTCTATCCGCTATTTTTGATGTTCAGTTTACTAGTTTTTGCAGGAGATGGCGGACAAAAAAAGAGGGAGAAATGAGTCTCAAGCACATACTGCGTGAGCACCTCGGTTAGCCGGCGATCTGCAGTATGTTGAATGGTATCACTCCAGTTCACATCGCCCCATGGCCGACTCCGGCGGCCTGCTTTGGTCGCCTTCTTGCTGCAGTTTTGCTATTGCACGACATACGATTCAATAGCGCCAGTAGGGTCGCGTGGGGAGGACTACACCTTCAGGAGGTGGTGTTTGCGAACAATCCAGAGGCCCAATTCATTTTTGAAAAATTTGTTTGAGACTTGTTATGTAAACTGCAGAAGCTTGTTTGTAAAATAGTTACCCTAATGTAGTTCGTTGTAAATCCTAAAGAGGCTCATTTTGTGGGCAAGTAAGACAAAAAAATCCACGAGAGGTTCACTTCTTTTCCAGATGTGGTTTGCTTCATATATGTGGCGACTGAAAACACAAATAGGTAAAGTGAAGTGTAGAAAAGAATATAGTTAACTTTCTCGTGACTCGTTAACAACACTTGCGCGTTTGGTCCTCGGCTGTGGTTCATTTTTGAGAGTGATGTTGTTCACTTGCGCCCAACATGTAAGTGCGAAAAATTTAACGCAACAACAAAGCTAGTAATGATGTTCACTTCAATATATGTCGCGGTTCACTTGCCTCCTCTCCGCGGTCCACTCTCGTTCGCAAAAAAACTGAAAAAAAGACAACAAAAACTTGTCTGAGAAAAATTTACGTTTGAGAAAAGAAATCATGAAGTTCGCTTGATCGTTTGATGCAATGCGGTTTGACAACAGTTACACAAAATGCATGAAGTTCCCTTTTGACGACATTGCAGTGCGTTTTGACCTTGTCTGCGATTCACTCTCAATAATAAGAACGGTGCACTCTTGTTATATAAAAAAGTTAGAAAAATGACAAATGAATCCTACAGTCCGTTTGCCTCTCTGATGCAGTGCGGTATTCAGACTGAAGCAGTGCAGTTTTATGTCCGATGCAGTGCGCCTCGTCGATTTTGGTGTCGTGAAAAACAGAGTGCCCGCATTTCGGTAATTTGGAAACTGCTCTTAAACCATAATGAATTAGAGAGAGTGTTCTACATACAAAAGTTGCGCCTCGTCGATATCTTTCCAACGGCGTATCATTTCCATCATTCCGATGAAAGGTTTGAACAAATTTACGAAAATACGTTAGCTGTCACTCACCGGCAGCCGCACCGTTTTCGAAATTAATTTAAAACCGTAAGGAATCTGAAAACAAGTTCTACATATGAAAGTTGCGCCTTGTCCATAGCTTTCCAACGACGTATTACACGCCTCGTTTCGACAAGCGGTTCAAAAACTAGAGCGAAACAGTACAAAAATTGAAAAAAATTCAAAAAAACGTAATTCCGCGATTCAAAATAACACTTCCGTACTGCACGCTCAACGCGAGGGCACTGCACTTTCAGTAGCAGGGGTACTGCAATACACACACTAGTGAACTTCGTGTCGGAAAAAACTGCACACGCTGTTTTTTGGTACCTTTTTCGCTCTAGTTTTTTAACCGATTATCGGAACGAGACGTGTAATATACCGTTAAGAAGCTATGGATTAGGCGCAACTTCTCCATGTTGAACACTTTTCGAGATTCTTCACGGTTTAAGAGCAGTTTTGAAAATGGTGCGACCCATGACGAGTGGCAGCGAGCGTTTTTTCGCGATTTCTTCTGAACCGCTTGTCGGAATGAAGCAAATGATACACCGTTGGAAAGATATCGTCGAGGCGCATCTTTTTCATATCTATTATTTTCTCTAATCGTTACGGTTTAAGAGCAGTTTCAAATTTACTAAATCACGAAATTCTGTTTTTCAATTTTTAAAAAAAATTCGGTACTGTTTTCGCTCCAGTTTTCTAACCGTTTGTCAAAATGAGGTGATGATACGCCGATGGAAAGCTACGGACAAGGCGCAACTTTCATATGTTGAAATGTTTTTGAGATTCCTTACGGTTTTTAGTTAATTTTGAAAATCGTGCGGCTGACGGCGAGAGCCAGCGGCCGTTTTTTCGCGATTTCTTCTAAACCGCTTGTCGGAATGAAGCAAATGATACACCTTTGGAAAGATATCATCGAGGCGCAAGTTTTTCATGTAGACCACCCTCTCTGATTCTTTACGGTTTGGGAGCAGTTTCGATTTTACCGAAATGTGGACACTGTTTTTTTGCGACACCAAAATCGTCGTATATACTGCATCAGACAGAAAACCGCACTTCTTTTAGACTAAAAACTGCACTTCATCGGACGAACAAGTGCACTGCATGATTTCTTTTTTTGTGGGACGTAATTTTTCCTAAACGAGGTGGAGTGCACTTCATGTCGAGTGTTGGTGAACCGCAATACTATGAAAAGTGAACCTCGAGACTACTGTAAACGGGCCGTACTGCATCAGACAGAAAACCGCACTTATTTAGACTAAAAACCGCACTTCATTGGACAGACAAGTGCACTGCATGATTTCTTTTTTGTGGGACGTAAATTTTCCAAAACAAGGTGGAGTGCACTGCTTCAGACTAAAAACCACACTTCATCGGACAAACAAGTGCACCGCATGATTTCTTTTTTGTGGGACATAAATTTTTCCAGACGAGGTGGAGTTCACTTCACGTCGAGTGTTAGTGAACTGCAATACTATGAAAAGCGAACCTCGAGACTACCGTAAACGGTCCATGACACTACCAAAAATGAACCGCTTGAGCTTTTTCCAAACTCAATATTCTTTACATGCATAGACCGGGCAAATGGACGACAGGGACCGAGCAAGTGAACCACATGTAATGAGAAGTGAGCTGCTTTCCCAGGTGTTTTTGTTTCGGATCACCAAGTGAACCACGAAGGAGTTTTATGGCGAACTTTGTGAGAGAACAAAGTGAGCTTCAAAACATACATATACATTCATTATTTTTACACAGCTACACAGTCATCCAGTACATAGCAGAATCAACGATGGAGTACCCAACTGTACTACACTAGGCAAAGACTTGCTTATGCAAAATTACCATCCATTTTTCTTACTACAAAATGGAACTTCAAATGCACTAGGCAGTGCCCTTTTTCTCTCTGCGTTTCTCATAAACAACAAAATGAACTTCAAATGAACATCGATGTTCTCTTCTTTTTTCTTATTGGGCGCACTTCTTCTTGAGTAAACTGCACATTGACGCAAACAAAAACCAACGAAGCACAAAGCGGACCTCTTCTTTGAGTAAACTGCACGGCCAGGGGGGACTGCAAAAAAAACAACGAACTATGGCGGCGAGCACCGAAATGAACTCGTCGGTGCCACCAGACTGCACGTCTGACCACGAGCCTCCTGCCACCGGAATGCAAGCACGCTCGCCGGTGGACTGGACATCCAGCCGCACCGCACTGATGCCCAAAGCGAACTGAAGTGTTGTGCCGAAGTGAAATCTGAAAAAGCAAAGAAAAATGAAGGGGAGGAAAGGACGCCGGAGGCCGGTGCTTGCGGTGCCAAATTGCATCGCGTTCCCCGGCGCACTGCAAGCCCGAGGCGCCTGGACTGCAAGGGGAGGCCGGCAGCTTGTCTGGAGGACATGGCGGATCTCGCTGATGATGCAGCAGAGACCCACCGTACTGCATCAACCGTCGGGGACTGCTTTTGGACTACAACAGGGGACAGCCTGCAGTGGAGCTAGGCATGGACCGGGGTAAGGAGAGGTGAGGCCTAGCGGCTGGCAGGGTCCTGGATGATGGGAGGGACCGCATTGCAGTACCGGGGTGACCTAACCACGTCGGGAAGTACGGGCGAACTGCACCCGCGCGGTCGGCCGCGAGCTCGACGGAGGAAAAGCTTGGTGGGGGGAGGACAGTCTGACGGGGACCATCACCTGGTTGGGGACGAGACCAGAGTCTCCTAGACGAGTAGCAGCACGAGTGCCACTAAACTACAGAGGAGGTGGGCAGTGCACGGCGGCACGGGTCGGATCCACCGGCATGGAATGACCGCGAGGAAGGGGCAGGGGTGGTGAGCGGTGGTTGGCGGCCGGATCCGTTGGTTTCTGGCCGCACCGATGGCCGTGGCGATCTGGTGGAGGAGGCCTCGCCAGGAGCCAGTGGCGGCCGGATCCCTCCATGGCCGCGTGGCGCGCCGGCGGTTGGAGGGGGTTGAGGGCGCGCCGGCCCCAATCGCCGGTGGTGGAGGAGGGTCTCCGGCTGGGATCGAGGAAGGAGGCGGGGTGGGGTGGGCTCCAGCGGCGGAAGGATGTGGAGAAGGGGTGGTGGGGGTTCACAGAGGAAGGAGGAGGCGGGGCCCAAAGGGTGGAAGGAGGTGGAGAAGGGGTGGGGGGGGGGGGTTCGAGACAGAGGTGGCGCACGCGGGGGTGGAAGAAGATGAGGCCGCGGGGCGGGGGCAGCAAGATTTGGTGGCGGAGGTGGTTTTTCCTTTCTGTGCAGTTCGGCTGTTAAGTCTGTAGTGCGGGTCGGGGAGGTAGGGGTAGTTCGTCAGGGTGTTAGCAGAATAGTGTTAGCAGAATAAGAGTCTTAAGGGTGTTATCATAATAGACCCACCCTATATATATATGTGTATATATATATATATATTCTTTGTGTGACCATCAGTACTCTCAGGTGCAATATTCCCGCATTCGTAACTTATCCTTGTTCATGTGTCGGGTCATCGAATATATACTAGGTTCACGTGCCTTGTATGGAGTCCATGAAGGAAATATGCCCTAGAGGCAATAATAAAGTTATTATTTATTTCCTTATATCATGATAAATGTTTATTATTCATGCTAGAATTGTATTAACCGGAAACATAATACATGTGTGAATACATAGACAAACAGAGTGTCACTAGTATGCCTCTACTTGACTAGCTCGTTGATCAAAGATGGTTATGTTTCCTAGCCATAGACATGAGTTGCCATTTGATTAATGGGATCACATCATTAGGAGAATGATGTGATTGACTTGACCCATTCCGTTAGCTTAGCACTCGATCGTTTAGTATGTTGCTATTGCTTTCTTCATGACTTATACATGTTCCTATGACTATGAGATTATGCAACTCCCGTTTACCAGAGGAACACTTTGTGTGCTACCAAACGTCACAACGTAACTGGGTGATTATAAAGGTGCTCTACAGGTGTCTCCAAAGGTACTTGTTGGGTTGGCGTATTTCGAGATTAGGATTTGTCACTCCGATTGTCGGAGAGGTATCTCTGGGCCCACTCAGTAATACACATCACTATAAGCCTTGGAAGCATTGTGACTAATGAGTTAGTTGCGGGATGATGTATTACGGAACGAGTAAAGAGACTTGCCGGTAACGAGATTGAACTAGGTATCGAGATACCGACGATCGAATCTCGGGCAAGTAACATACCGATGATAAAGGGAACAACGTATGTTGTTATGCGGTCTGACCGATAAAGATCTTCGTAGAATATGTGGGAACCAATATGAGCATCCAGGTTCCGCTATTGGTTATTGACCGGAGAGGTGTCTCGGTCATGTCTACATAGTTCTCGAACCCGTAGGGTCCGCACGCTTAACGTTACGATGACAGTTATATTATGAGTTTATATGTTTTGATGTACCGAAGGTTGTTCGGAGTCCCGGATGTGATCACGGACATGACGATGAGTCTCGAAATGGTCGAGACATAAAGATTGATATATTGGAAGCCTATGTTTGGACATCGGAAGTGTTCCGGGTGAAATCGGGATTTTTCCGGAGTACCGGGAGGTTACCGGAACCCCCCGGTAACTTAATGGGCCTTAGTGGGCCTAGGTGGAAGAGAGGAGAGGAGGCCAGGGCAGGGCCGCACGCCCCTTCCCCCCAATCCGAATAGGACAAGGAGAGGGCGGCGGCGCCCCCCTTTCCTTCCTCCCCTCCACCTCTTCCCCCTCTCTTTCCTAGTCCAACATGGAAAAGGGGGGGGAGTCCTACTCCCGGTAGGAGTAGGACTCCTCCTGGCGCGCCTCTCCCCTTGGCCGGCCGAACCCCCCTTGCTCCTTTATATACGGGGGCAGGGGGGCACCTCTAGACACACAATTGATCATTTGTAACATCCCAAATTTTCAATTTGGTATGTTATACATAGATCATCATTGCATATCATGTTTCATTGCATTTTGACAAACCCTCGATAAATCCTAAGCAACTCAAGGACCCTCGGAGAGATTTGGGGATTCTCTCGAATTTTCATATTTGATTTTCATCAAATAATAAGACGAGATTTTGGTTTTAATTATTTTCTCTCCGGAAAAATATTTCATTCTAAAAATAAATGAGAGGAGAAAATATGACTTCTCCAAAACAATTGAAATACTGGAGGAAAAATCTTAAAATCATTTATTGGAATTTATTCGGATTCTATTTGCAATTTTTATTGCATTAAAAATATTGCATGTTTTCAAAATATTTATTTTGATTTAAAAAAATGTTCACCCTATTCTAGATTTTCTAACTAGACAGGGAAAATTTATTTTATAGTTTTCTGATTTTTATTTATTTTTCTATGAATTATTTTCCGTGGAACTTATTTAAAAAAAAACGCGCGACGCCCGACCGGGCCGCAGCCCAGCCGAGCGCCGGCCCGCCCGCGCCCCTCTCCTTCTCCCGCACAGCGCCCGCCGCCGCCGGAGTCCGCCATGGACACGGGACCGAGCCGCCCCGGAGCTTGCCCCCTCCTCCAAGCTTGCACCCCCCTCTTTATATACCCCCCTCTCTCTCTCTCCTCTCATCCCGCTGCCGCCGCCGCACTCGCCGAGCCCCGCCGCCGCACTTGCCCGCCGCCGCCGCCGCACGGGAGCCGCCGCCGCCGCCGGGAGTCGCGGCCCCTCGCCCTCGCCCGCACCCCCGCACCCCCGCGCCCCGCCGGAGGCCTCGCCGGAGCCGCCCCGACGAGGTACTGCCTCGCTGCCCGTTCGTCGTTGCCAGTTTTTGTTAAAAAAAACCCTTTGTTTAAAAAAACCCTAGATCGGTTTTTTTTTGGTTTTATTATTTTGCGAGCGTTCACCGAACCGTTCGTTTTAACGAACGCGTTCGTCGGTTTTTCTCTGTTAACGAACGTCCGTTCTTTAACCGTTCGTCCGTTTTTCTTTTTCGTCGGATTTTTCCGTTATTTATCTCAGATTCGATTTCTGATCGAATTTTTGTTTCTGTTTAACTTCTCGCTCGTTTATTGGAATCAGGCGATTCAAGCGCCTAGAGTTTCGTCTCGAAATTCTCTTTCCGTTTAATCTACTCAAACAAGTTTTTGCTACAGTAAAATTTGACCTAGATCCAGATTAGTAAACGAAGCTATTTTCTTTCGCCTTTTGACTTTCGTTGTTTTTTTCGAGTGGATTCTTTTTGCAAACCGGAGTTCTTAAGTTGAACTTTCTGGTTGGATCTTTCATTCGAGTTTTACCTGTGCATTAGATGAGTACTGATTGCATGCTTGTTTGTTTGCGATAGAGTACCCGGAGTGTGCCGCTTGTTACTTCGACTCGTTAGGTTTTGCGGATCATCAGCAAGGCAAGTAACACTTTGATCATATACCTTTCATACACAGTTTTATTGCATTAGATCTATTCCTCAAACAATTGCATGTTTAGGATCTAATTAAATTGTGGGTACTGGGAAGTAGTTGAGGTAGTACCTATTACATGTTTTCTATTCAAACCCTTGGGAGTTACTTCTACGTTGCTTTTATATTGCCATGCTATGCTCGTAGACATGGATTGGGTTTGAGAGATATTCATGACAGATGTGAGATGTTTATTAATGGTTCAACTTAAGGTGGCAACTAAAACTCACATCTGGGTGGATTGAGGCACCTGGAGAACCCAGTGTTGCCTTTTTGTATAAGGTCCGCCACCCAGGCTCAAAGGGATCATAAGATTATTCATGCTAGAAACTTCCGTGTGCAGCCACAAGCTATTATGGCCTCTAGCATAGTTGAGTAGGTTACAAGATCTCTTGAAGAGGTGGGCTAGCAGATGTAGGGGAAAATAGGTGTACCGGTCCATCCAGAGTAAAGAGTGATTGTTTCTGAAAGACTGTGTCTCGGTCATCCGTTTCTCAAACATCCTGTAGTGCGAGAATTAAGCGGAGGCGATCGAGTCTTGTGGGGAAAAGTGCGCAAACCTCTGCAGAGTGTACAAACTAATCATGGTTAGCCGTGTCCCCGGTTATGGACAACTTGAGTATCTAGTACCTGGATTATCATTTGAATCTCATCACCATGTTACTTTTAATTAATTTTGTTGGGTTAATGATGACACTTAATTGGGATTGAGTTGGAGGTACCTTCTCAATGTTTCACAACCACCATGATAGTTAAATAAAATTTATTCCTTTGATGTAGGATAAAATTGGCTTTTCGCAAAACTGTAACCATAGAGCTTTCCACCAGCCATATATGCATGTAGTATAGCATTGTTATTGTTCATTATTCTCTATGTGTTACTTTGCCAGCATATCCTATGTGCTGACCCGTTTTCGGGCTGCAACGTTTCATGTTGCAGACTTTTCAGACGACGAGTAAGGTGCCTTAGGTCGTGGTCTTATACTCAGTGATGTCGCTGGAGTTGATGGACTCACTTATCTTCCAAGTCTTCCGCTGTTATCGTTGTTAGATGGCCTTAAGCCATGTTTATCATACTTAATCTCTTCGGAGATATTCGATGTAATAAGTGTGTGATTGCTACTCTGTTATAAATCCTCCATTTGTACTGTGCGTGTCAGCATTACTGATCCAGGGATGACACTGGTGCACAGCAGCACAGACCATTTGAGGTCTGGTCGCTACAAAGTTGATCTCTTAGCCGTGTGCAGTGCCCCCTCCACCATATTACACCTCGATAATATCGTAGCGGTGCTTAGGCGAAGCCCTGTGTCGGTAGAACATCAACATTGTCACCACGCCGTCGTGCTGACGAAACTCTCCCTCAACACTCGGCTGGATCGAAGTTCGAGGGACGTCATCGAGCTGAACGTGTGCTGAACTCAGAGGTGCCGTGCGTTTGGTACTTGATCAGTTGGATCGTGAAGACGTACGACTACATCAACCGCGTTGTGTTAACGCTTCCGCTTTCGGTCTACGAGGGTACGTGGACAACACTCTCCCCTCTCGTTGCTATGCATCACCATGATCTTGCGTGTGCGTAGAATTTTTTTGAAATTACTACGTTCCCCGATAGTGGTATCAGAGCCTGGTTTTATGCGTTGATGTTATATGCACGAGTAGAACACAAGTGAGTTGTGGGCGATATAAGTCATACTGCTTACCAACATGTCATATTTTGGTTCGGCGGTATTGTGAGATGAAGCGGCCCGGACCGACATTACGCGTACGCTTACGCGAGACTGGTTTCACCGTTGCGAGCACTCGTTGCTTAAAGGTGACTGGCGGGTGTCTGTCTCTCCCACTTTAGTTGAACCGAGTGTGGCTACGCCCGGTCCTTGCGAAGGTTAAAACAGCACCAACTTGACAAACTATCGTTGTGGTTTTGATGCGTAGGTAAGAACGGTTCTTGCTAAGCCCGTAGCAGCCACGTAAAACTTGCAACAACAAAGTAGAGGACGTCTAACTTGTTTTTGCAGGGCATGTTGTGATGTGATATGGTCAAGACATGATGTGATATAATTTGTTGTATGAGATGATCATGTTTTGTAACCGAGTTATCGGCAACTGGCAGGAGCCATATGGTTGTCGCTTTATTGTATGAGATGCAATCACCATGTAATAGTTTTACTTTATCACTAAGCAGTAGCGATAGTCGTAAAAGCAATTAGTTGGCGAGACGACAAATGATACTACAATGGAGATCAAGGTGTCGCGCCGGTGACGATGGTGATCATGACGGTGCTTCGGAGATGGAGATCACAAGCACAAGATGATGATGGCCATATCATATCACTTATATTGATTGCATGTGATGTTTATCTTTTATGCATCTTATCTTGCTTTGATTGACGGTAGCATTATAAGATGATCTCTCACTAAAATTTCAAGATAAAAGTGTTCTCCCTGAGTATGCACCGTTGCCAAAGTTCGTCGTGCCCAGACACCACGTGATGATCGGGTGTGATAAGCTCTACGTCCATCTACAACGGGTGCAAGCCAGTTTTGCACACGCAGAATACTCAGGTTAAACTTGACGAGCCTAGCATATGCAGATATGGCCTCGGAACACTGAGACCGAAAGGTCGAGCGTGAATCATATAGTAGATATGATCAACATAGTGATGTTCACCATTTAAAACTACTCCATTTCACGTGATGATCGGTTATGGTTTAGTTGATTTGGATCACGTAATCACTTAGATGATTAGAGGGATGTCTATCTAAGTGGGAGTTCTTAAGTAATATGATTAAAAGAACTTAAATTTATCATGAAGTTAGTACCTGATAGTATCTTGCTTGTCTATGTTAATTGTAGATAGATGGCCCGTGCTGTTGTTCCGTTGAATTTTAATGCGTTCCTTGAGAAAGCAAAGTTGAAAGATGATGGTAGCAATTACACGGACTGGGTCCGTAACTTGAGGATTATCCTCATTGCTGCACAGAAGAATTACATCCTGGAAGCACCGGTGGGTGCCAGGCCTGCTGCAAGAGCAACACCAGAAGTTATGAACGTCTGGCAGAGCAAAGCTGATGACTACTCAATAGTTCAGTGTGCCATGCTTTACGGCTTAGAACCGGGTCTTCAACGACGTTTTGAACGTCATGGAGCATATGAGATGTTCCAGGAGTTGAAGTTAATATTTCAAGCAAATGCCCGGATTGAGAGATATGAAGTCTCCAATAAGTTCTACAGCTGCAAGATGGAAGAGAATAGTTCTGTCAGTGAGCATATACTCAAAATGTCTGGGTATAATAATCACTTGATTCAACTGGGAGTTAATCTTCCGGATGATAGCGTCATTGACAGAATTCTTCAATCACTGCCACCAAGCTACAAGAGCTTCGTGATGAACTATAACATGCAAGGGATGAATAAGACAATTCCCGAGCTCTTCGCAATGCTAAAGGCAGCGGAGGTAGAAATCAAAAAGGAGCATCAAATGTTGATGGTCAATAAGACCACTAGTTTCAAGAAAAAGGGCAAAGGGAAGAAGAAGGGGAACTTCAAGAAGAACAGCAAGCAAGTTGCTGTTCAGGAGAAGAAACCCAAATCTGGACCTAAGCCTGAGACTGAGTGCTTCTACTGCAAGCAGACTGGTCACTGGAAGCGGAACTGCCCCAAGTATTTGGCGGATAAGAAGGATGGCAAGGTGAACAAAGGTATATGTGATATACTTGTTATTGATGTGTACCTTACCAGAGCTCGCACTAGCACCTGGTATTTGATACTGGTTCTGTTGCTAATATTTGCAACTCAAAACAGGGACTACGGATTAAGCGAACACTGGCCAAGGACGAGGTGACGATGCGCGTGGGAAACAGTTCCAAAGTTGATGTGATCGCCGTCGGCACGCTACCTCTACATCTACCTTCGGGATTAGTATTAGACCTAAATAATTGTTATTTGGTGCCAGCGTTGAGCATGAACATTATATCTGGATCTTGTTTGATGCGAGACGGTTATTCATTTAAATCAGAGAATAATGGTTGTTCTATTTATATGAGTAATATCTTTTATGGTCATGCACCCTTGAAGAGTTGTCTATTTTTAATGAATCTCTGTAGTAGTGACACACATATTCATAATGTCGAAGCCAAAAGATGCAGAGTTGATAATGATAGTGCAACTTATTTGTGGCACTGCCGTTTAGGTCATATCGGTGTAAAGCGCATGAAGAAACTCCATAATGATGGACTTTTGGAATCACTTGATTATGAATCACTTGGTACTTGCGACCATGGGCAAGATGACTAAAACACCGTTCTCCGGAACTATGGAGAGAGCAACTGATTTATTGGAAATCATACATACAGATGTATGTGGTCCGATGAATATTGAGGCTCGTAGCGGATATCGTTATTTTCTCACCTTCACAGATGATTTGAGCAGATATGGGTATATCTACTTAATGAAACATAAGTCTGAAACATTTGAAAAGTTCAAAGAATTTCAGAGCGAAGTTGAAAATCATCGTAACAAGAAAATAAAGTTTCTACGATCAGATCGTGGAGGAGAATATTTGAGTTACGAGTTTGGCCTACATTTGAAACAATGCGGAATAGTTTCGCAACTCACGCCACCCGGAACACCACAACATAATGGTGTGTCCGAACGTCGTAATCGTACTTTACTAGATATGGTGCGATCTATGATGTCTCTTACTGATTTACCGCTATTGTTTTGGGGTTATGCTTTAGAGACGACTGTATTCACTCTAAATAGGGCACCATCGAAATCCGTTGATACGACGCCTTATGAACTATGGTTTGGCAAGAAACAAAAGTTGTCGTTTCTTAAAGTTTGGGGCTGCGATGCTTATGTGAAGAAACTTCAACCTGATAAGCTCGAACCTAAATCGGAGAAATGTGTATTCATAGGATACCCAAAGGAGACTGTTGGGTACACCTTCTATCACAGATCCGAAGGCAAGACATTCGTTGCTAAGAATGGATCCTTTCTAGAGAAGGAGTTTCTCTCGAAAGAAGTGAGTGGAAGGAAAGTAGAACTTGATGAGGTAACTGTACCTGCTCCCTTATTGGAAAGTAGATCATCACAGAAACCAGTTTCTGCGACACCTACACCAATTAGTGAGGAAGTTAATGATAATGATCATGAAACTTCAGATCAAGTTATTACTGAACCTCGTAGGTCAACCAGATTAAGATCCGCACCAGAGTGGTACGCTAATCCTATTCTGGAGGTTATGTTACTAGACCATGACGAACCTACGAACTATGAAGAAGCGATGGTGAGCCCAGATTCCGCAAAATGGCTTGAGGCCATGAAATCCGAGATGGGATCCATGTATGAAAACAAAGTATGGACTTTGGTTGACTTGCCCTATGATCTCCAAGCTATTGAAAATAAATGGATCTTCAAGAAGAAGACTGACACTGACGGTAATGTTACTGTCTATAAAGCTCGACTTGTTGCGAAAGGTTTTCGACAAGTTCAAGGGATTGACTACGATGAGACCTTCTCACCCGTAGCGATGCTCAAGTCTGTCAGAATCATGTTAGCAATTGCCGCATTTTATGATAATGAAATTTGGCAAATGGATGTCAAAACTGCATTCCTGAATGGATTTCTGGAAGAAGAGTTGTATATGATGCAACCGGAAGGTTTTGTCGATCCAAAGGGAGCTAACAAAGTGTGCAAGCTCCAGCGATCCATTTATGGACTGGTGCAAGCCTCTCGGAGTTGGAATAAATGCGTTGATAGTGTGATCAAAGCATTTGGTTTTATACAGACTTTTGGAGAAGCCTGTATTTACTAGAAAGTGAGTGGGAGCTCAGTAGCATTTCTGATATTATATGTGGATGACATATTGCTAATTGGAAATGATATAGAATTTCTGGATAGCATAAAGGGATACTTGAATAAGAGTTTTTCAATGAAAGACCTCGGTGAAGCTGCATATATATTAGGCATCAAGATCTATAGAGATAGATCAAGATGCTTAATTGGACTTTCACAAAGCACATACCTTGACAAAGTTTTGAAGAAGTTCAAAATGGATCAAGCAAAGGAAGGGTTCTTGCCTGTACTACAAGGTGTGAGATTGAGTAAGACTCAATGCCCGACCACTTCAGAAGATAGAGAGAAGATGAAAGATGTTCCCTATGCTTCAGCCATAGGCTCTATCATGTATGCAATGCTGTGTACCAGACCTGATGTGTGCCTTGCTATAAGTTTAGCAGGGAGGTACCAAAGTAATCCAGGAGTGGATCACTGGACAGCGGTCAAGAACATCCTGAAATACCTGAAAAGGACTAAGGATATGTTTCTCGTTTATGGAGGTGACACAGAGCTCATCGTAAATGGTTACGTTGATGCAAGCTTTGACACTGATCCGGACGATTCTAAATCGCAAACCGGATACGTGTTTACATTGAATGGTGGAGCTGTCAGTTGGTGCAGTTCTAAGCAAAGTGTCGTGGCGGGATCTACGTGTGAAGCGGAGTACATAGCTGCTTCGGAAGCAGCAAATGAAGGAGTCTGGATGAAGGAGTTCATATCCGATCTAGGTGTCATACCTAGTGCATCGGGACCTATGAAAATCTTTTGTGACAATACTGGTGCAATTGCCTTAGCAAAGGAATCCAGATTTCACAAGAGAACCAAGCACATCAAAAGACGCTTCAATTCCATCCGGGATTTAGTCCTGGTGGGAGACATAGAAATTTGCAAGATACATACGGATCTGAAAGTTGCAGACCCTTTGACTAAGCCT
Source organism: Triticum aestivum (assembly GCF_018294505.1). Classification (NCBI taxonomy): domain Eukaryota; kingdom Viridiplantae; phylum Streptophyta; class Magnoliopsida; order Poales; family Poaceae; genus Triticum; species Triticum aestivum. The sequence continues at coordinate 242,943,090 of NC_057799.1, forward strand.
CTTCCACGAGCAAAACATGATCAGCACCAAGACTCCATGGGTGTAAGAATCATTACTGTGTAATCTAGATTATTGACTCTAGTGCAAGTGGGAGACCGAAGGAAATATGCCCTAGAGGCAATAATAAAGTTATTATTTATTTCCTTATATCATGATAAATGTTTATTATTCATGCTAGAATTGTATTAACCGGAAACATAATACATGTGTGAATACATAGACAAACAGAGTGTCACTAGTATGCCTCTACTTGACTAGCTCGTTGATCAAAGATGGTTATGTTTCCTAGCCATAGACATGAGTTGTCATTTGATTAACGGGATCACATCATTAGGAGAATGATGTGATTGACTTGACCCATTCCGTTAGCTTAGCACTCGATCGTTTAGTATGTTGCTATTGCTTTCTTCATGACTTATACATGTTCCTATGACTATGAGATTATGCAACTCCCATTTACCAGAGGAACACTTTGTGTGCTACCAAACGTCACAACGTAACTGGGTGATTATAAAGGTGCTCTACAGGTGTCTCCAAAGGTACTTGTTGGGTTGGCGTATTTCGAGATTAGGATTTGTCACTCCGATTGTCGGAGAGGAATCTCTGGGCCCACTCAGTAATACACATCACTATAAGCCTTGCAAGCATTGTGACTAATGAGTTAGTTGCGGGATGATGTATTACGGAACGAGTAAAGAGACTTGCCGGTAACGAGATTGAACTAGGTATCGAGATACCGACGATCGAATCTCGGGAAAGTAACATACCGATGACAAAGGGAACAACGTATGTTGTTATGCGGTCTGACCGATAAAGATCTTCGTAGAATATGTGGGAACCAATATGAGCATCCAGGTTCCGCTATTGGTTATTGACCGGAGAGGTGTCTCAGTCATGTCTACATAGTTCTCGAACCCGTAGGGTCCGCACGCTTAACGTTACGATGACAGTTATATTATGAGTTTATATGTTTTGATGTACCAAAGATTGTTCGGAGTCCCGGATGTGATCACGGACATGACGAGGAGTCTCGAAATGGTCGAGACATAAAGATTGATATATTGGAAGCCTATGTTTGGACATCGGAAGTGTTCCAGGTGAAATCGGGATTTTTCCGGAGTACCGGGAGGTTACCGGAACCCCCCGGTAACTTAATGGGCCTTAGTGGGCCTAGGTGGAAGAGAGGAGAGGAGGCCAGGGCAGGGCCGCACGCCCCTTCCCCCCCAGTCCGAATAGGACAAGGAGAGGGGGGCGGCCCCCCCTTCCTTCCTCCCCTCCACCTCTTCCCCCTCTCTCTCCTAGTCCAACATGGAAAAGGGGGGGAGTCCTACTCCCAGTAGGAGTAGGACTCCTCCTGGCGCGCCTCTCCCCTTGGCCGGCCGAACCCCCCTTGCTCCTTTATATACGGGGGCAGGGGGGCACCTCTAGACACACAATTGATCATTGATCTCTTAGCCGTGTTCGGTGCCCCCTCCACCATATTACACCTCGATAATATCGTAGCGGTGCTTAGGCGAAGCCCTGCGTCGGTAGAACATCAACATTGTCACCACGCCGTCGTGCTGACGAAACTCTCCCTCAACACTCGACTGGATCGGAGTTCGAGGGACGTCATCAAGCTGAACGTGTGCTGAACTCGGAGGTACCGTGCGTTCGGTACTTGATCGGTCGGATCGTGAAGACGTACGACTACATCAACCGCGTTGTGTTAACGCTTCCGCTTTCGGTCTACGAGGGTACGTGGACAACACTCTCTCCTCTTGTTGCTATGCATCACCATGATCTTGTGTGTGCGTAGAATTTTTTTGAAATTACTACGTTCCCCAACAGTCCATTGTAACCATACGAGACAGTGACAAAGGTTAACGGTATCAGCTTCCGGGTGTGAGAAAACTGACCTTGATAAGCACGGCCAAAATTGTGTCCCATGTTGTCTTTCTTCAAAGCTTGTCGGTTCTTGTATCACCCACTGAGGTGTGTAACTGGCTTTGTTCCTCTTGCATAACTGTTGAGGTTGTCGGGTTCTTACCTTGACTTCATCGTCATACAAGTGACTTGCAAGGACTTGGCAGCATGCTCATAGTATAAGTATTTAATTTCCCGAGGTAGACACTTGTGTTCTGACTGATACTTGTTTTTGAACAAACTTTTGCGGATCTGATTCTTGGGAAGTATTGCCGTATGCCGTCAACTCATGGTGTAATATCTTGCACTAGTGTCGTACTGAGGAAGATTGAATAGCTTGTGCTTGAAGCTTTCATTGGGGCAGCTTGTTGAGGAAGACTGGGTACCGTACTTCAGAAGCTGCCCCCCTAAAGACTTGTTGGGGAAGACTTGGTACCTTGTGCCGGAAGCATTTGCAGTGGCGTACCGAAGAAGGTAGAGCATCTTACCCAGGAAATCATCCACCTATAGTGCTCGAGAAGATAGAGGAATCTTGCATTGGAAGCTTCTCGGGTAGCTTGCGAGGGAAGATTGTGTTGCTTACACCAGAAGCTTTTTACTGTGGTATGCCGACTGAATGCCATATATATCCTTTAATATTTCTGCTTCCGATTATTTATATGAAAAAGGTTGTTCGACTATCCTTCTTGCGAAAGACTGAATTCATAGTGCATTCTAACTTGCTTCTGGGGTATAGCATATTTCAAATCTTACTCATAACAGAATCAACCTTGTATATAAACCATACCTTTAACTGATAATATACTGTTGGTCTTACACCCAAAGCTGTCTTCTGGCTGGTTCCGTCATTACCGCTGTGAAGATTGCACACTGATGTATACTTGATGCTGATAATCAAGCCAAGATATCTTTTTGCAGTCAGACCAGATATTTCCAATATAATGCAGTCGGCTGAGAATTCCATAATGTTTAGCTGAGCTTCCAAATATTTGAACTCATTGCTAATTCTTCGGGTCCGGTGTCGGTGGAGGAGCAAATTTAATAAGGGAAAAATAATGCAACACCAAGGGCCCAAGGAAATAAGCAAAAGAAACAACTAAAACAAAAGCAAACGAAGCATACAAATAATATCATATTCAAGCAACACTACATATTACTGCTGCTCACAACAATAATATGCATGCATACCTACGACACAAATATCGCAGAAACTCTGGCATTGCGGTCTAACATGTTGTGGCAGTGTGCACGAAAGTGAATTCTCGTGTGGAAGGAGTTGGTGTAAACAAGGTTACACCAAGCGCTAGCTTAACACCGGTCGCATCTGGGCGGACACGGAGGTGAGGACATACTTGCTAATCATGTGGCGGAACGTGGAGGTCACGATCACATCATCATCAAGCGGACGGAAAAGAACCGTACACATCCAAAGACTGGGGTGACAGGGTAGGGTTGTGGTGGAAAACTGGGCGCCCTATCTGATGGCAAAGATCAATAGGGTTGCCAAAGTGGCAAGTCGGAAGGCACGATTCAGGATAGAAACATGCCTATCACCGAAACGATAGGGGTGGCTGACGGAAAGATAACATATGTTCACCGCAGGTAAATTAAACATGCATCGTAGTTGAGTGGATGCGCAGTGTATGTGTGTGCGCGTCTGGGGGGGGGGGTGGCTGGCATTACACTACGAGTCGTCAGCCACCGTGTGAATTTGGCCGTTTTGTGAGGCAGGTGCCACATCAAACTCGTGATTTCATTATTTAGAACATCACACAACCCTTTCATACATACATGTTTTGGCCACTACGTGCAGTCGGTGGTTGTCCTACACGACACTCACTCGTGTGTGATGCTTTCTGTGGGCCCATGAGGTCGCCGTCCATCACTTCGACCAACAGCCGACAGAGAGGTTATTTTTACCAGCAAGGTTGATTCTTTTTCGTTTGTGTTATGGTGGGAGTATATAGTATGCGTTGAAGAGGTTGGAGGGGACTAGCATATATACTACGAACGCGTCCGTGAACACACCTCACTCAGTGTCAGTACTTTTCGGTTTCCGAGGCACGTGCCACATCAAAGTTGTGCATTGGCTATTCAAACATCACACAACACCTCTTTGGGCCACATGCATGTAGGCGGTGGTTATCGTAGGACACTCACGTGTGACACTTCCATCTATGGGCCTGCGAGGTCATCGTCCATGCATGCATTACTTTGACCTACATCGGGAGAGGTTAATTAATTTCACCATCAAGGAGGATTCTTTTTTCTTTGTATTACGGTAGGAGCACATAGTATGCGTCGAAGAGGGGGAACGGAACCAGCATATGTAGTACGCTTCATGAACCTCGCTCTGTGTGGGGACTTTATGATTTTCGAGGCATGTGCCACATCAAAGTTGTGCATTTTGTGTACTCAAACATCACAACCACACACACCTCTCCATATATATGTCTGGCCCACATGCAAAGTGATGGTTGTTGTCCTCTGGCACCCACTCACGCAGTTATCAGCGATATCGATGCTCTCCATCTGTAGGCCCGCTTGGTCCATCACTACTTTACTCAACAACGAGAGAGGTTAATTTGACTTAGGAGGGGATTATTTTTGGTTTGTATTACGGTATATAGGTCATGCTCTGGGATGACATGATATAGTTTGAGCACACATGCATGTGTACGCATGAATCCCTCCCATCGAGTGGAAGTGGGAAGTAACACGACACGTCATGAATCGGTCTCACTCTGTGTCGGGACTGTATGATTTTCGACGCATGTGCCATGATGACCCACAAGTATAAGCGATCAATCGTAGTCCTTTTAATTAGTAAGAGTATCAAACCCAACGAGGAGCAGAAGGAAATGACAAGTGAGTTTCAGCAAGGTAATTTTTGCAAGCATTGAAATTGTAGGTAACAGATAGTTTGGTAGTAAGGTAATTTGTAATGAGTAGGTAAAGGTAATAGTAAGTAAAGTGTAGCAAGGTAGCCCAATCCTTTTGTGGCAAAGGACAGACGAAAACAGTCTCTTATAACAAGCAAAGCGTTCTTGAGGGTACACGGGAATTTCATCTAGTCACTTTCATCATGTTGATTCGATTTGTGTTTGTCGGATTCACGGCTCCATAGACCCAAGAGGTTCAAACTATAGGGAGTGTTCGAAGATCTTAACCTCTCGAGTCTCAAGCTTGTCGCCCTACAGCCTAGCCTCGTCGGGAGCACGCTCGAGCGGGGAAGAAGAAGAACACGGCAGTTTACCCAGGTTCGGGCCACCTTGCGGTGTAAAACCCTACTTCTGCTTTGTGGTGGACTGGCCTCACGAGGGGCTGAGGATGAACAAGTACAGAGGATGAACAGCCTCACGAGGGCTATGGTGGTGATGGTGGAAAGGATCTGATCCTGGGTCCCTCTCCACAGTGGTGGCTAACTTATATTTATAGTGGCCTCGGTCCTCTTCCCTAAAAACATAGGCGGGAAGGGATCCCACAACGACCAATTTGAAATGGCACAATAAGTACATCTAATCCTGACAAAAGGTCGTCTTCGCCTGCAAAGCTTCTAGTCATGATGCAGCGGTGGGCTCGGTGATGACATCTGTCCCGCCGAGCTCGTGGTCTTGGTCTTGTAGCACCGGAATGGAAACCTTTGGGGGATTCCCCAAGAACCCGTGCTCGTCCTTGGTCCCTTAGTACCGAAAGGGTAACTGCCTCCTCTGCGCCCGCTAGCGCCTGCCTGGCGTGAGGCTGGGTACCTGCATATAAATCTTCGCTCCTCGGGAGGCCACCTCTTTGGAGGTCTTGGGGTCATTCTCCTCGCGAGGGTCTTGTATTGGAGGCCTTGTAGCTGGGCCGTACTAGGCCGTCGAGGGGGCCACGGCATGGGCCGCAGGCAGGCAGGTCTAGGTACCCTAGTTCCCAGAACGCCGACAGTAGACCCCTCAAGGCGCGCCCGAGCTGGCTTCCAGGCGAAGCCAAGGGGCAGGGTCCAAGCGTCACGAGCCCTAACAGCCTGCGGGCCAAGGTTGACCCGTGGCGCTTGATGAGACATGGATGGCTCCACTTCCCCATGTCGCCTTGGCAACCGCCCAGGCTGACAAGGGACTGGCGCACGCCCGCATGGCCATCATGGCACGAACGCGAAAGGACACCGGTTGGCCTCCTACTGCCTACAAGAGGGCGAGGGGGCGGAGCCCCCAGCCCGTCTTCATCTTCTTGCCCCTCATTATTCCTCTTGCTGCAGCTTCCCTGGCACCGTTGAGGAGGTTCTCTGCCGCCGAGAAAGGGAAGCCCCCCAGGAAGGCCTAGTCTCGCCGCCTCGCAAGAGGGGGCGCGGTCGTCCCCGCATGTGCGACGCGACGCCGGTGGCGGTCTCCCAGGGGCGCGGGCGCTTGCTACCTCTTGAGCACTGCGTTGGTTTTCCCTTGAAGAGGAAAGGGTGATGCAGTAAAGCAGCGTAAGTATTTCCCTCAGTTTTTGAGAACCAAGGTATCAATCCAGTAGGAGGCCACGCACGCGTCCCTCGCACGTACACAAACAAATAAAATCCCCGCAACCAACGCAATAAAGGGGTTGTCAATCCCTTCACGGTCACTTACGAAAGTGAGATATGATAGATATGATAAGATAATATTTTTGGTATTTTTATGATAAAGATGCAAAGTAAAGAAAGCAAAATAAAAACGGCCAGAAATAGCTTGTTGACGGGAGATTAAATATGATGGAAAATAGACCCGGGGGCCATAGGTTTCACTAGTGGCTTCTCTCGAGAGCATAAGTATTACGGTGGGTAAACAAATTACTGTTGAGCAATTGACAGAATTGAGCATAGTTATGAGAATATCTAGGTATGATCATGTATATAGGCATCACGTCCGCGACAAGTAGACCGACTCCTGCCTGCATCTACTACTATTACTCCACACATCGACCGCTATCCAGCATGCATCTAGAGTATTAAGTTCAAAAGAACAGAGTAACGCTTTAAGTAAGATGACATGATGTAGAGGGATAAACTCATGCAATATGATATAAACCCCATCTTGTTATCCTCGATGGCAACAATACAATACGTGCCTTGCTGCCCCTACTGTCACTGGGAAAGGACACCGCAAGATTGAACCCAAAGCTAAGCACTTCTCCCATTGCAAGAAAGATCAATCTAGTAGGCCAAACCAAACTGATAATTCGAAGAGACTTGCAAAGATAACCAATCATACATAAAAGAATTCAGAGAAGATTCAAATATTGTTCATAGATAAACTTGATCATAAACCCACAATTCATCGGTCTCAACAAACACACCGCAAAAGAAGATTACATCGAATAGATCTCCACGAGAATCGTGGAGAACTTTGTATTGAGATCCAAAGAGAGAGAAGAAGCCATCTAGCTAATAACTATGGACCCGAAGGTCTGAGGTAAACTACTCACACATCATCGGAGAGGCTATGGTGTTGATGTAGAAGCCCTCCGTGATCGATGCCCCCTCCGGCGGAGCTCCGGAAAAGGCCCCAAGATGGGATCTCACGGGTACAGAAGGTTGCGGCGGTGGAATTAGGTTTTTGGCTCCGTATCTGGTAGTTTGGGGGGTACGTAGGTATATATAGGAGGAAGAAGTACGTCGGTGGAGCAACGTGGGCCCCACGAGGGTGGAGGGCGCACCCAGGGGGGTAGGCGCGCCCCCTACCTCGTGCCCTCCTGGTTGCTTTCTTGACGTAGGGTCCAAGTCCTCTGGATCACGTTCGTTCCAAAATCACGTTCCCGAAGGTTTCATTCCGTTTGGACTCCGTTTGATATTCTTTTTCTGCGAAACTCTGAAATAGGCAAAAAACAGCAATTCTGGGCTGGGCCTCCGGTTAATAGGTTAGTCCCAAAAATAATATAAAAGTGTATAATAAAGCCCATTAATGTCCAAAACAGAATATAATATAGCATGGAACAATAAAAAAATTATAGATACGTTGGAGACGTATCAAGCATCCCCAAGCTTAATTCCTGCTCGTCCCCGAGTAGGTAAATGATAAAAACAGAATTTTTGATGTGGAATGCTACTTGGCATAATTTCAATGTAATTCTCTTAATTGTGGTATGAATATTCAGATCCGAAAGATTCAAGACAAAAGTTTAATATTGACATAAAAATAATAATACTTCAAGCATACTAACTAAGCAATTATGTCTTCTCAAAATAACATGGCCAAAGAAAGTTATCCCTACAAAATCATATAGTCTGGCTATGCTCTATCTTCACCACACAAAGTATTTAAATCATGCACAACCCCGATGACAAGCCAAGCAATTGTTTCATACTTTTGATGTTCTCAAACTTTTTCAATCTTCACGCAATACATGAGCGTGAGCCATGGACATAGCACTATATGTGGAATAGAATGGTGGTTGTGGAGAAGACAAAAAAGGAGAAGATAGTCTCACATCAACTAGGCGTATCAACGGGCTATGGAGATGCCCATTAATAGATATCAATGTGAGTGAGTAGGGATTGCCATGCAACGGATGCACTAGAGCTATAAGTATATGAAAGCTCAACAAAAGAAACTAAGTGGGTGTGCATCCAACTCGCTTGCTCACGAAGACCTAGGGCATTTTGAGGAAGCCCATCATTGGAATATACAAGCCAAGTTCTATAATGAAAAATTTCCCACTAGTATATGAAAGTGATATCATAGGAGACTCTCTATCATGAAGATCATGGTGCTACTTTGAAGCACAAGTGTGGTAAAAGGATAGTAACACTGTCCCTTCTCTCTTTTTCTCTCATTTTTTTATTTGGGCCTTTTCTCTTTTTTATGGCCTCTTTTTTTTAGTCCGGAGTCTCATCCCGACTTGTGGGGGAATCATAGTCTCCATCATCCTTTCCTCACTTGGGACAATGCTCTAAAAATGATGATCATCACACTTTTATTTACTTACAACTCAACAATTACAACTCAATACTTAGAACAAAATATGACTCTATGTGAATGCCTCCGGCGGTATACCGGGATATGCAATGAATCAAGAGTGACATGTATGAAAGAATTATGAACGGTGGCTTTGCCACAAATACAATGTCAACTACATGATCATGCAAAGCAATATGACAATGATGGAGCGTGTCATAATAAACTGAACGGTGGTAAGTTGCATGGCAATATATCTCGGAATGGCTATGGAAATGCCATGGTAGGTAGGTATGGTGGCTGTTTTGAGGAAGGTATATGGTGGGTGTATGATACCGGCGAAAAGTGCGCGGTATTAGAGAGGCTAGCAATGGTGGAAGGAAGAAAGTGCGTATAATCCATGGACTCAACATTAGTCATAAAGAACTCATATACTTATTGCAAAAATCTACAATTTATCGAAGCAAAGTATTACGTGCATGCCCCTAGGGGAATAGATTTGTAGGAAAAGACCATCGCTCGTCCCTGACCGCCACTCATAAGAAAGACAATCAATAAATAAATCATGCTCCGACTTCATCACATAACGGTTCACCATACGTGCATGCTACGGGAATCACAAACTTTAACACAAGTATTTCTCAAATTCAAAACTACTCAACTAGCATGACTCTAATATCACCATCTCCATATCTCAAAACAATTATCAAGTATCAAACTTCTCATAGTATTCAACACACTCATAAGATTTTTTTTACTAATCTTGAATGCCTATCATAATTAAAGCAAATTACCATGCTGTTTTGTAGGACTCTCAAAATAATCTAAGTGAAGCATGAGAGAACAATAGTTTCTATAAAACAAAACCACCACCGTGCTCTAAAAGATATAAGTGAAGCACTAGAGCAAAAACTATATAACTCAAAAGATATAAGTGAAGCACATAGAGTATTCTAACAATTTCCGAATCATGTGTGTCTCTCTCAAAAGGTGTGTACAGCAAGGATGATTGTGGCAAACTAACAAATAAAGACTCAAATAATACAAGACGCTCCAAGCAAAACACATATCATGTGGTGAATAAAAATATAGCTCCAAGTAAAGTTACCGATGGAAGTAGACGAAAGAGGGGATGCCTTCCGGGGCATCCCCAAGCTTTGGCTTTTAGGTGTCCTTAGATTATCTTGGGGTGCCATGGGCATCCCCAAGCTTAGGCTCTTGCCACTCCTTGTTCCATAATCCATCAAATCTTTTACCCAAAACTTGAAAACTTCACAACACAAAACTCAGCAGAAAATCTCGTGAGCTCCGTTAGCGAAAGAAAACAAAACACCACTTCAAGGTACTGTAATGAACTCATTCTTTATTTATATTGGTGTTAAACCTACTGTATTCCAACTTCTCTATGGTTTATAAACTATTTTACTAGCCATAGATTCATCAAAATAAGCAAACAACACACGAAAAACAGAATCTGTCAAAAACAGAACAGTCTGTAGTAATCTGTAACTAACGCAAACTTCTGGAACTCAAAAAATTCAGCCAAAATAGGAAGACCTAGAAAATTTGTTTATTGATCAGCAGAAATTGGAATAAATATTTTATCACGTTCTGGTGATTTTTAACGATTATTTTCGTGAACAGAAAGTTTCTGGAATTTTCAGCAAGATCAAATAACTATCATCCAAGAAGATCCTATAGGTTTAACTTGGCACAAACACTAATTAAAACATAAAAACAAATCTAACCAGAGGCTAGATCAAATATTTATTCCTAAAAAGAAGCAAAAATCAAAGAACTAAAAATAAAATTGGGTTGGCTCCCAACAAGCGCTACCGTTTAACGCCCCTAGCTAGGCATTGAGATTTCAATGATGCTCACAAGAAAGACAAGAATTGAAGCACAAAGAGAGCATCATATAACACGTGACAAACATATCTAAGTCTAACATAATTCCTATGCATAGGCATCTTGTAAGCAAACAAATTTGCAAGGCAAGCAAAAACTAGCATATGCAAGGAAGCGGAAAGAAATAATAGCAATCTCATCATAACGAGAGGTAATTTAGTAACATGAAAATTTCTACAATCATATTTTCCTCTCTCATAATAATTACATGTAGGATCAAAATCAAATTCAACAATATAGCTATCACATAAAATTTTCTCTACATGATCCAGATGCATGCAAAGTTGACACTCTTTTGAAATAGTGGGATTAACATGAACTAAAGTCATGACCTCTCCAAACCCACTTTTATCAAAAATTTCATAAGATTGAATATTCTCCAAATATGTGGGATCTAAAGTTGACACTCTTCCAAACCCACTTTCAATAATATTGCAAACACTATTATCAATCTCATATTCATCATGGGGCTTAAATAAATTTTCAAGATCAAAAGAAGAATCACCCCAATCATGATCATTGCAACAAGTAGTAGACATAGCAAAACTAGCATCCCCAAGCTTAGGGTTTTGCATATTATTAGCACAATTTTCATTAAGAAAATTTATTAAAATTATTGCAATCATGCTTTTCATCGAAGGAACTACCAAGTATGGGTGCATTAGCAACGATCTCATGTTTAACGTAAGGAACTATAGCAAATTCATCTTCATAAATATTGGCATCATGGCCACAAGGATAGCAAGCATCATGTTCATCAAGGGATATTTCAATCAAATCATCGGAATCATAATCATCTATAGATTCATGCATATCATTATTTTCTTTAGAAGCAACGGTCATTCTTTCAATAAATTCTTTGACATAGACATTATGAGCATAGTTTTCATAGCAATATTCAAGTATGTCAAGATTTTCAGATTCGTAAAGAGTAGTATCATACTCTTCAAGAAAAGAAGCAACTTTAAAAGAACCCTTAAAAGCAACAAATTCTTCAATTTGCTCAATATCATAGTAGCTATAAACACCATTTGCATAAGAAGATAAGATTTCATTTTCATTAAACTCACATAGGTAGGGGAGGTGTTTTTTAGGGTTCTTAGAGCAATAAGTAATATCACAAATTTCACAAAGATTCCAAGCATAACATAGCAATTTCTTTATTTGATTCCATAAGAGTTTCCCTTTTTCAGACAAACGGTGACGCACAAAATGAGCATGCTCATCTAAAGATTTCCCATCAACTAGGCTAGTTGGGGTTTCAGCATGAGCGCATAAGGATCAAAGATGATCCAAGTAGAACACTTTAAGTGGGTCCATATCAATAGATTTTTAGCAAGCAAAGATGCAATCAAATAGAAGGCACGTGGAAACACAAACAAAAAGGCATACGGGAAGAAGGCGAATAAAACAGCAAGGGTGAAGTGGGGGAGAGGAAAACGAGAGGCAAATGGCAAATAATGTAATGCGGGAAATAAGAGTTTGTGATGGGTACTTGGTATGTTGACTTTTGCGTAGACTCCCCGGCAACGGTGCCAGAAATCCTTCTTGCTATCTCTTGAGCACTGCGTTGGTTTTCCCTTGAAGAGGAAAGGGTGATGCAGTAAAGCAGCGTAAGTATTTCCCTCAGTTTTTAAGAACCAAGGTATCAATCCAGTAGGAGGCCACGCACGAGTCCCTCGCACCTACACAAACAAATAAAATCCTCGCAACCAACACAATAAAGGGGTTGTCAATCCCTTCATGGTCACTTACGAAAGTGAGATCTGATAGATATGATAAGATAATATATTTGGTATTTTTGTGATAAAGATGCAAAGTAAAGAAAGCAAAATAAAAACAGCGCCAGAAATAGCTAGTTGACGGGAGATTAAATATGATGGAAAATAGACCCGGGGGCCATAGGTTTCACTAGTGGCTTCTCTCGAGAGCATAAGTATTACGGTGGGTAAACAAATTACTGTTGAGCAATTGACAGAACTGAGCATAGTTATGAGAATATCTAGGTATGATCAGGTATATAGGCATCACGTCCGTGACAAGTAGACCGACTCCTGCCTGCATCTACTACTATTACTCCACACATCGACCGCTATCCAGCATGCATCTAGAGTATTAAGTTCAAAAGAACAGAGTAACGCTTTAAGTAAGATGACATGATGTAGAGGGATAAACTCATGCAATATGATATAAACCCCATCTTGTTATCCTCGATGGCAACAATACAATACGCGCCTTGCTGCCCCTACTGTCACTGGGAAAGGACACCGCAAGATTGAACCCAAAGCTAAGCACTTCTCCATATTGCAAGAAAGATCAATCTAGTAGGCCAAACCAAACTGATAATTCGAAGAGACTTGCAAAGATAACCAGTCATACATAAAAGAATTCAGAGAAGATTCAAATATTTTTCATAGATAAACTTGATCATAAACCCACAATTCACCGGTCTCAACAAACACACCGCAAAAGAAGATTACATCGAATAGATCTCCACGAGAATCGTGGAGAACTTTGTATTGAGATCCAAAGAGAGAGAAGAAGCCATCTAGCTAATAACTATGGACCCGAAGGTCTGAGGTAAACTACTCACACATCATCGGAGAAGCTATGGTGTTGATGTAGAAGCCCTCCGTGATCAATGCCCCCTCCGACGGAGCTCCGGAAAAGGCCCCAAGATGGGATATCACGGGTACAGAAGGTTGCGGCGGTGGAATTAGGTTTTTGGCTCCGTATCTGGTAGTTTGGGGGTACGTAGGTATATATAGGAGGAAGAAGTACGTCGGTGGAGCAACATGGGCCCCACGAGGGTGGAGGGCGCGCCCAGGGGGGTAGGCGCGCCCCCTACCTCGTGCCCTCCTGGTTGCTTTCTTGACGTAGGGTCCAAGTCCTCTGGATCACGTTCGTTCCAAAAATCATGTTCCCGAAGGTTTCATTCCGTTTGGACTCCGTTTGATATTCTTTTTCTACGAAACTCTGAAATAGGCAAAAAACAACAATTCTGGGCTGGGCCTCCGGTTAATAGGTTAGTCCCAAAAATAATATAAAAGTGTATAATAAAGCCCATTAATGTCCAAAACAGAATATAATATAGCATGGAACAATCAAAAATTATAGATACGTTGGAGACGTATCAGCGCTCACCCACTGGCATCCGCATTGCCTCTGGTGGTCGCGGAAAGGGTCCCTCTTGCGGGGGCGGCAGCGGAAGACGTAGCCGCCGCGGCCGAGGTGGAGGGCTCGCGGTGGCCGCCCGACCACCACGCCCGCAATCCAACACGACCGGCATGGCCCGGTAGTTCATAGTGTGGGTGGAGAGGCCGGAGGGACGCTGGATCCACCTCCCACACTTCTTCGAGGAGGAGCTGCCGGTCGGAGGGCCCGGTGTCCTATGGCTGCAAGCCGACGGGTGTTGCGGCAAGGCCTCATGGGTGGAGATTGAGGTCACCCCCACAGGCAACGTGTTCCTGAATCGCGGGTGGCAGACCTTTGCCCTTGCTCACGGCCTTCAGGGGAGGCGTACCCTCCACTTTAAGTATGATGGAGCGGTGATGCTTTTCGTCAAGGTCTTCGAGGAAGACGACCGACTCTTCGGGTGCTGCCCGGAAGGCGTCGACAGCGACAGCGACCACCTCTCCGATGGTAGTCACAGCGGCGGTGGCGCCATCCATGGTGAACTTGCCCTTGGCGATGGCCGCGAGGCCTCCAGCAGCGGTGGCGCCTCCTCCAGGGAGAGCACGAGCGATGATGACTACGACGAGCCGCTGCACCGCCGCACCCAGACTAAGGTGGAAGGTGAGGCGCCATGCCGCCGGGCCCCCGTGAAGGAGGAGGAGGACTCTGACTAATCGCAGGCAGCACCAGAGCCGGGCCTTGGGAATAGCGTCCCTCGAGAGGCCGCTCCTTTTGTTTGTTTCTGTTTCCTGCACAAAAAACCGTGAGGGGCCCCGCGGGGCGTGTAATGAATTGTAGCTCTTGCGCCTTTATTCTATTTATTGCGCCTATCCTAGCATCCGTGTAGCTATCAATTGAAAGGTTCATGTCCAACATGATTAGGATAACTTAGCTTGATGTGCTTGTGGCCCTTAGTGGGTCCCTCCATCACGGGAGCGCGCCCCTCTGGAGCCTTAACTCCGGGTACGGCCGTGGGGTCCTGGGGAGGCCCCCTCCTCCAGGGCCTAACCGCTCCAGGGTCTCAAGGGGCCTACACCTCGTGAGGCCCTTGGGGGACTCACGAGGTTTCGGAGCCTCCAGAGACGCCTCCACCAGGGGTCCGACCTTCCAAAGGTCCAGGTAGCACTTGGCGTGAGGTAGCTCTAGGAACAAGCCAAGCCGCGACTGCCCTTTCTCTAGCCATCTTCTCTTGGCGCCCATACCGTGCCCGAGCTCCCGAGCGAGGGTCGATCGTTGCTAGTATGCTGGGTCGCGATACCCGGTGAGCCCGTGAGGTGGCCAGGAACCACACTTCCCTGTTGGCTCGCTCAAGAGCGTCACGCGAGGATCTGGACGCCAAGGCTTTAGCGAGGTGCGCGTGCGGGCAAGCCGGCAACCGTTGTGACAACGTTGCCGGGTTTGCCCTAAGTGCAACACCGTGCCCAGCCCCCGCTCGCTAGACGCGAGGGAGTGAGCAATGGGCCGTTGTTATGCCCTCCGAAAACAAGGTTGGAAAGGGAAAACGCCACAAGAATAAAAAATGCTGACCCCCCATTCAAATAAAGACGCGGAAACTTCAAACTTCATTTCAACAAATAGCAAATTTTGGCTTACAAGAGAAAGCAAAGAACAGCCGCGTCCGGCACCTATGCTAGTCTTCCCACCAGCGCGGAGCATGGGGCCTCCACTTGGCATGGGCATAGTCGTTGCTTGACCATGTCGTCCGCCAGTGCGGAGCATGGGGCTTCCACTTGGGCATGGGTGGGAGCCCCCGTGAGGCCCATGGGCGGCACTCAGGAGAATCCGGGGCGTGTACAGCCCCACTTATTATTACGTGAGAGTGTCACGGTTAGAACTTCTGGAGATGTTGGATGTTCCAAGCATTCGGGATGGGGATCCCGTCCTGCTCTCCAGGCGTACGGCGACAGGCTGGGAGACGCGGGCGATCCTAAATGGGCCCTCCCACATGGGCGAGAGCTTGTGAAGGCCCTCCCTAGAAAGGACCTGCCTCAGGACGAGGTCTCCCACCTCGAGGGTCCGGGAGCAGATGCTGCGGCGGTGGTAACGCTGCAGTGCCTGCTGATACCTCGCTGCATGGAGCGAGGCTTGGCGACGGGCTTCCTTCCCGAGCACGAGATCCATTCCCCGCAAGGCATCCTGACGTGCCTCATCGAATGTCAGGACCTGCGGGGAGTGATGCTTGACCTCGTGCGGGAGGACCGCCTCAGCCCCATAGACGAGGAAGAACGGGGTATCGCCGGTGGGCTTAGTTGCTATGGTGCGGATGGACCACAACACGGACTAAAGCTCACCGAGCCAACCCCTGCCGCAGGCTTCAAGCTTCTTGTTGAAGCTCCTTTCCTTGAGGCCCCTCAAGACCTCCGTGTTGGCGCGCTCAGCCTGGCTGTTGCTCTATGGGTGCGCCACCGAAGCGTAGCATATGGTTGGGGACACCGAAATGGCTCACGAGGCCCTTGGTGAACTTAACGGCTGAGCCAGCGGGGATGGTGCGGACGGGCTCCACCTCCGCCACTTGGTGAACTTGTCGATGGTGACGTAGAGGTAGCGGTATCCGCCGGCTGCTCAAGGGAATGGACCCAGGATATCCAGCCCCCAGACTGCAAACAGCCACGGGAGCGGAATGGTCTCGAGACCTTGTGCGGGTTGATGGATCTGCTTGGCGTGGAACTGACAGGCCTCATCGGATCGCACCATATCTGTGGCGTTGTTGAGCGTCGTAGGCTAGTAGAACCTGTTGCGTAACACCTTGCCCACGAGGGTGCGCGATGAGGAGTGGTGCCCGCAATCCCCACCGTGGATGTCGGCCAGCAATTCGCGCCCCTGTTCTCCGGATATCTACCGCAGGGAGACGACATTGGGGCGTCGCTAGTACAGCTCGCCGTCCTGCAAGCAATAAGTCGTGGCCTAGCGGACCACGCGCTCCGTGTCTTCCTCCTTCTCCGGTAAGGCGTCGTGGAGCAGGTATGCCTTGAGCTCCTCCGTCTAGCAGCCTACCCGAGGTTCCAGCGCCAGGAGTACACGGGCTCCCGAGGTCGGACCACAAGCAGGGGCTCCTAAGGTTGGGGCCGGTGGTGGCTCCTCCCTGAGCAACACCGAGCCCGTGGCCGGGGGTGTCGCTAATGGCTTGAAGAGACTCTCCTCGAAGACGCCAGGCTTCTAAGGCTCACGGCGGGACGCCCTCTTGGCTTTGTCGTCTGCTTCCTTGTTCCCGCCGTGCGGGACATGCTGCAATTCCAAGCCCAGGAAACGCTTTTCGATTTTATGTACCTCTTCCAGGTAAGCCTCCATGTGCTCGTCCTTTGGTTTATACTCCTTGTTGGAGAAGTTGACGAGGAATTGGGAGTCGCCCTTGATGGTGAGGTGCTTGATCCCCAGGGCAGCCACGGCCCTAAGGCTAGCAATCAAGCCCTTGTACTCCGTAATGTTGTTCGAGACCTTGCCACGCTGGAAGCAAAGTTGCACAACAAGTAGAGTTTGTCCACGGTGGGTGAGATGAGCACGACTCCAGCCCCTGCGCCCTACCAGGCGAAGGCTCCGTCGAAGTGCATGACCCAGCCGTCGGGTGCTTCTTGCTAGGCGTGAGGGACTGGTCCTCATCCAGCCCCCCGTCTGGAGCGTCGGTCCACTCTACCACGAAATCAGCCAGGGCCGCTCCCTTGATGACCCTGGTAGTGCTGAACTCTAGCTAGAAGGACTGCAGCTCAATGTTGCACTCTGCGACCCTCCCCGCGGCGTTGGGGCTGCATAGCACCTTCTCCAGGGGGTACACCGACACGGCCTTGATGGGCTGGCCTTGGAAATAGTGGCGCAACTTCCTTGACGCGACGAGGAGTGCGAGCAAGAGCTTCTGCTGCATAGGGTAGCGCGCGCGTGCATCACGCATCACCGTGCTAACGAAGTGTTGTAGGGTGGAACCCTAGATGGAGATCTTTCACGAATTGGAGGGGAATCCCAAAGAACACGAGGAACACGAAGAACATAAGAGAGGGAAAACACTCAAATTGACTAGATCCAACCACACATATGCTAGATCCAAGAACACACAAGAGGTCACAATGATTCAAGGACAACAAAGGAAAGATACAAGGTACTAGTTCATCCCAATCCTATGAGGAGAGAGGTCTTGATGATCCTATGATGGGGATCCTTCCCAAGATGGGGGCTTGATATCCACTAGGGATCTTCTCCTAGGAGGTCTTGATCTCCTAGAGGAGTGGGTACAAGGAGCAAAGCTCTCTAATGTATCTCATATCCTTTGCTATCCCCTCTATGAGCTAGGTGAGGAGCATATATAAGCTAGGGACGAATTGTGGGTAAAACAAGGGTACATAGGTAAATTATCCCGAAATACGCGTAGCCACGGTGGAGGGTCCGGGCACCCGGGGTCAAGGGGTCCGGGCACCCGGGGGTCGCCTGGAGACGGAGGGCCGGGCACCTGGGGTGAAGTCCGGACACCCGGGGCGCTCCTGGGGAGGGGGCTGGGCACCCAGGGGTGGGAGGCCCGGGCACCCGAGGCGTCCAGGGGGGCCGCGCCCTTGGCGGCTGGCAGGGCCGGGCACCCGGTGGTGGCGGTGCGGGCACCCGGGGTGTCCAGAGAGCTCCGATGCTTCGCGTCTTGGGGCCTCCTTCTCCCTTCTTGGATGGTGTAGGTGTTCTCTTGCACTTGAACTCCTCCTCGTCGTTGATGAAGCTCCGGTAATACCTATACATGCACACAAGAGGGATGTCAAGTAGTATACACTACAAAAAAAAGACGCATCCGTGACATTTTGGGCCGAACGAAATTTTTTCTGTCATACTTATGACACTTCTATGACAATAATTGTGACAAAACACGGTATCATCATACATGTGGTGGGGTCCTACTTCTATGACAAAAAATCATGACAGAAAATGGGCTTTTCGTCCTGGGCGGGCCGGAGACGCAGCTGCATGACATTCTTTGGGCTGTCCAAGACGGAAAAAACCATGGTAGAAGCGAGGGCGAGGAAAATATCGGGGTGTTCCCGGTTACGGTGGGTGGTAGGGGCCGAGCGATGCGCGTTTCTCTCGTACACGCACGCACATGGGTGCGAGGCGTTGGGCTCTAACTGAACCCGAGCGAGGCGTTGGGCTCTAACTGAACTTGAGTGATTGCACTGCAGGCTACGCGTTACTGAACCCGAGCGATCGATCGATGGCTGTTAACTGAACCCGATCGGGCGATTCCTTCGCTACTGCTGCTAACTGAAGCCGACCGATGCTGCCTCTGGATGAACAGTGAGCGTTGCTGGGGGGGGGGTTTGGATGAACAGTTCCCGGTGGGGGTGGATGAACAGGACCCCGTGGTGTTGCCTCTGGATGAACAGGACCCCGATCGATCAAGCCGGTTGGGGCTGGATGAACAGGACCCCATGGAGGGCAGGATGAACAGGACCACCCCGTGGAGGGCAGGATGAACAGTAGACGGTGGAGGGCTGGATGAACAGTAGCCCGTGGACGGGTGGTTGAACAGGAGCCCGTGAAGAGGGCTGGTTGAACAATAGCCGGTGGAGTAGCGCGCGGTGGAGGCTGGATGAACAGGAGCCCGTGGATGAACAGTCGCAGGTGGAGGCTGGAGGAGGTCGACGGTGGATGAACAGTAGCCCGTGGAGGCTGGAGGGGGTCGACGGTGGAGATGAACAGTATCCCGTGGAGTCCCGTTTTGCGGTACGCCACACCCATCCCGATGAACACGACCCCCGTTTAGACCGTAGCGCTCCAACACAAGTCTGTTTCCTCCGTTTTGCGGTACGCCACACCCCTCCTGATGAACATGACCCCCGTTTCGACCGTAGGAGGTCCGTTTCCTCCGTTTTGCGGTACGCCAGACCCCTCCCAATGAACAGGATCCGTTTCGAACGTGGCCGGTCGAACACAAGGCCGTTTCCTCTGTTCTGTGGTACGCCAGGCCTCGTTTCCATCGGCTATTCCGTCCAAGCCCTCCCGATGAACACGACGGTGCATTCTGTTCCAACCCAGCCGGTTGGCTCCCCATGAACACAACGACGATGCACTTTCTCCGTTCTGACCCAACCATGTACACGAGCCCTGGCCGTACGTATGCACGAGTAGGCGTTCGAGACCCTGCCCGTATGTACGTACGTGGCCGTATTTTCTTTCTTGCACACTGGCCGCTGTACATACGTGTACATGCTACGTGCACGCCTCTACTACGACATGTGCGCACCTCTACATCGACCAGTATGTACGTACACGTTCGCGACCAGAATGACAACGCTACGTACGCTTCGAGCAGGTGGGTCCCGACTGTCAGGCACTTCCTTGCGTGCGAAGATGTAGCTGGTGGGTCCCAGCAGTCAGGGGGGCGAATCATTTTTTTGCCCAGACGCACTTCCTTGCATGCGAAGATGTACCTGGTGGGTCCCAGCAGTCAGGGGAAACATTTTTTTCACGAAATACTATGGCCTGTCCGGTGGGTCCCCGCTGTCAGGTGGAGGAATAATTATTTTGCGCATAATAAGGAGGCACTTCCTTGCTGCGGCCGTGGACCCAGCTGTCAGCCTCTCCACGTACAGTCCACGTTCGATGGAAGCCGTTCCTTGACCATGTTGACCACGCCGCGCCGAGAGCACCAGGGCGGTGGACGACGGCGAGGCCTAGGAAGGGGAGGACGCGGAGCCGGGGAAGACGCGGTAGTGGATGCCCACGCGAAGAGGAGTACGAGGGTTCACTGGTTCGCTGCGGTGTGAGGCTGCCGTCGCCGCAGAATAACAGGGGATGTGGGTGAGTAGAGGGATGGCCTGGCCAGCAGTGGGAGTAGTAGGGGGCGGTGAGGCCTCTGCCGCATCACAACCGGCCACGGGAGGTAGGAGCATGAGGCACGACCGGCGCTGCTTTGGGCGGCTGGAGCAAGAAGACCAGAGGTTGAAGAAGCACTATGGCCGTTGGATGGACATCGTATGGTCACTGGAGCTAGAATCGTTCATATTGACTAAGTTGATAAAGCCCTCCGTCCCCGTCAACTTAGTTGGCCCACAAGTCAGCCTCCCACTATTGTGGGTCCCAGCTAGCAGGGGGTATTCATTTTTTTGTGCGTAATAAGGAGGCACTTCCTTGCGTGCGAGGATATAGCTGGTGGGTCCGACCTGTCAGCCGTGGGAACGTTTTTCGTGAAATACAGAGGCCCTTCCAGTGGGTCCCAGCTGTCAGGTGGAGGAATCATTATTTTGCGCGTAATAAGGAGGCATTTCCTTGCGTGCGGCCGTGGACCCAGCTGCCAGCCTCTCCACACACAGTCTACTTCCGATGGTGTCATTGGTTGACCACGTTGACCACTCCGCGCCGAGTGCATCCAAGGTGGTGGACGACGGCGAGGCCCCGGACAACAACGAGCCGGAGATGGGAAGACGCAGGAGTAGAGTCGTAGACGGAGAGGTGTACGAGGGTTAACTGGTTCTGGTGCGGTGTGGTTCGGTAGTCGGTGGAGAAGAACAGGAGGTGTGGAGGGGTGGAGGGATGGCCTGGCTAACGGTGGAGTAGCGCTTCACAGCGAAGCGTGCTAAGCAGAGCTGCTAGCAGCAGGAGGCGGGAGCAGGTGGTCCCGGCGGCGCTGGAGGAAGAAGACGAGAGATTGAAGATGGATGCCGGTCGTTGGATGTAAATCCAACGGCTAACGATGTCAGAATCATTTGTTAACTAAGTTGACAACGACTTGCATTGGCTTCGACCTATTGGCCCACATTTCAGCCTCCAAAAATGTGGCACGTATTCAACCCATTTTTTCAGAATTTACAGTCTTTTTTTGCGGGGTAGAATTTACAGTCCATTTGATCTTTTTTTGAACTATAGTCCATTAGCTGGGCTGGGTGAACAAATAATGTAGCATCCATGCGGCCCATTTATGTTTTTCCTAAAAAATTACAGGCCATTTGCACTTTCTCGAAATACACGATTTTGCTGGGCTTATTCTAATTATAATGTTGGGGTGGGCGCAACAATGTTATCAAAAAATAAACAGGGGCTGAGCATTTTGTTATATATATATATATATATATAATAAGTGATTTATTATTACATTGGTCCTTAAATCTTACCGAGCTTTTGTAAACAATCCAGGATTTTATTTTTAAGAAATTATTTTTATAAGTTAATAAGATGTGGGATATTGTTTTCTTACACATGTAAGTATCTGTTAAATATATGATGAAAATAACAATAATATATAATAACATATAAAATAATTTAAATATATATAATATAGTTAGAAGGGAAACATAAGTTGGACCAGGCGTTCCTATTCTTATATAGAAAAATAGAACAGACCTCTGTGTTTTCTTCAAAAAAAATACATAAATTGGGCTGCCGATGTTTCAGGAAAAATAAAAGCTCGGATGGGAGGTCCAAAGGCAGGTCGATACATGACGGCCCTCAAGAAAATACAAACATGCCTATGGACCTCCCATCCGAGGTCGTGGGCTGCCATGTTGAAAAAGAAAGCCTAGACGGGGCAGCCCAAAACCCAGCTGATACTTGCTGCCCCAGTGATAATAAATGATACCTGCCAGCTCCCCGGCTTTGTTGTGAATTTATCTCCTATCATAACAACGTTGAAGCACCTAAAAAAATGTAACTATGTTGACAAACCCGTGGGCCCCAACGTCAGTATAGCATTAGGAGGAAGTATTTTTTCAATGAGGCACTTGCTTGCGTACAGCCATAGACCTGGTGGGTCCCGACTGTCCGCCTCTCCACGTACAGTCCTCTACAGATTCCTCTCGTTTGTTCAGCAAGTTCACAATGGCAGACAGTGGCGTCCCTCGTTTTCTCTGTTTTTCGCACACTCGACATTGTGTGGGCATCTTGAAAATAGCATATCTTTTTGACTGTGCATCATATGAAGATGTGCTATGCATGAATGTTGATCAGCATGATGTTAACTGGCTGGTAGTTCCAGTTTCGACCATGAATAAAACTTCCAGCATGATGTTAACACTGTTTGAAAAGGCCGTGTTAATATAAATGCTCTGCCTCTGAAAGTTGCAGTTTCTTATCTGAAACTGAACTTGGAGTTTCTTATCTGAAACTGAAACTTGCAGTTTCTTCTCTGAGAATCACATTGTCTACACTTTTATACTCCTATGAAACTACATTTTTTTAAGTGCTAAAAATAGATCTCTAGAATTCATAAAATACTTCATATGCTCAATACTTCAAATCTGAAATTCAAAAGACATTCATATCTGAAAGTAGTCTCAAAATACACAACACAAAACACAATTCACAACCTCCAAATACTAACAACCCTAAGCTCCTCATGACAATTCACAACCTGCCTGACTATTGGTCTGGGGGGGGGCAATCCCTCCTATTCCTCGGCGGCAGACAGCCGCCCCGTGAGACAATGTGAACGGCGAGGGAGAGAATGGCGGGGAAGCGTCATCGGGCCAACTGTTTTTCTCCTCTTGCAGTTGGGTTCGGTCGACGAAGACTCCACCGGCTCGCTCTGGCACGACACCCTCACAAACGGCACCCTGTAGATGCTCGATCCTTCAATCTCTAGTGGATGCTCCATCTGGGATCGATACTCCCACCACCGCTCCCTCACGATCGGATTCGGTGAATCTATTTGCTCCATGGCCCAGAGGAGCAGCTCTATGTACTCCCGCGCGACTCCCTCCGGGAGTATCGCCGCCTTTTCACTCTGTTGCAGATATTTGGCCATGGATGTCGCCGTCGCCGCTAGTTGGTCCTTGTTGTCAAACCAAGACTGTATCTCCAAAATCCTAGCTAGCTTCACAGGGTCGCCGTCTGCGATCCTCACGTATCGGTTGTACTCCTCCATCGATCTACTTCTCCACAGCACCTTCACTCGCCGGCGATGGATTTTTAACGGAAGAGGAGAGGAGCAGCACTGGTTTTGGTTTAGAACGGGAGAGGAGCGACGCTGGTTTTGGATTGGAACAGGAGAGGAGGGGCGGTGGTTTTGAAATGGAAGAGGAGAGGAGCGGCGCTGGATTTAGATTGGAACAGGAGAGGAGCGGCGGTGGTTTAAGAGGAGAAGAGTGGAAGTGCGGCACTGGTCTTGGAAGTATTTTTGTAGTTTTGCGTATTTTGGGTCAAAGTTTGACCACATACTGTGACAAGCAAAATGTGAATGCATGTCACCAAAAATTGTATCGTTTGGTTCGTATCTGAATGTACTTTCAAATTATATTATTTTTGGGCGAAAATCATGGTCAATTATGACCCAGAATAAAAGGGAGACTAGTTAATGTGGGGTCGCTTTCTTAATTGAAGGGTAAATTGATTTTGATTTTGATCCAGTCACAGCGCGCCGGCCCTCTCGTCCAATCCTAAATCGCTGCCGCACGCTCCTCTCCCTCTTCTCCATTGCAAAACCACCTCCTCTCCTCTCCATCATGTCCATTCCAAAACCACCGTCTCGCCTCTCCCTCTTCTCCATTGCAAAACCATCTCCTCTCTCCTCGGACGAGGATCCCCCGACGTAGCCCATCCTGCCATTGAGACACTGACACATGGGTCCCACCAAGCGCGGGGCCCACCTGTCAGTGCTACCTCTTGAGCACTGCGTTGGTTTTCCCTTGAAGAGGAAAGGGTGATGTAGCAAAGTAGCGTAAGTATTTCCCTCAGTTTTTGAGAACCAAGGTATCAATCAAGTAGGAGGCCACGCACAAGTCCCTCGCACCTACACAAACAAATAAATCCTCGCAACCAACGCAACAAAGGGGTTGTCAATCCCTTCACGGTCACTTACGAGAGTGAGATCTGATAGATATGATAAGATAATATTTTGGTATTTTTATGATAAAGATGCAAAGTAAAGAAAGAAAAATAAAGACAATGCTAGAAATAACTTGTTGACGGGAGATTAATATGATGCAAACTATACCCGGGGCCATAGGTTTCACTAGTGGCTTCTCCCGAGAGCATAAGTATTACGGTGGGTGAACAAATTACTGTTAAGCAATTGACAGATCTGAGCATAGTTATGAGAAACATCTAGGTATGATCATGTATATAGGCATCACTTCCGAGACAAGTAGACCGAGTCCTGCCTACATCTACTACTATTACTCCACACATCGACCGCTATCCAGCATGCATCTAGAGTATTAAGTTCATAAGAACAGAGTAACGCTTTAAGTAAGATGACATGATGTAGAGGGATAAACTCATGCAATATGATATAAACCACATCTTGTTATCCTCGATGGCAACAATACAATACGTGCCTTGCTGCCCCTACTGTCACTAGGAAAGGACACCGCAAGATTGAACCCAAAGCTAAGCACTTCTCCCATTGCAAGAAAGATCAATCTAGTAGGCCAAACCAAACTGATAATTCGAAGAGACTTGCAAAGATAACCAATCATACATAAAAGAATTCAGAGAAGATTCAAATATTGTTCATAGATAAACTTGATCATAAACCCACAATTCATCGGTCTCAACAAACACACCACAAAAGAAGATTACATCAAATAGTTCTCCACATGAGAGGGGGAGAACATTGTATTGAGATCCAAAAAGAGAGAAGAAGCCATCTAGCTAATAACTATGTACCCGAAGGTCTGAGGTAAACTACTCACACATCATCGGAGAGGCTATGGTGTTGATGTAGAAGCCCTCCGTGATCGATGCCCCCTCCGGCGGAGCTCCGGAAAAGGCCCCAAGATGGGATCTCACGGGTACAGAAGGTTGCGGCGGTGGAATTAGGTTTTTGGCTCCGTATCTGGTAGTTTGGGGTACGTAGGTATATATAGGAGGAAGAAGTACGTCGATGGAGCAACATGGGGCCCACGAGGGTGGAGGGCGCGCCCCCTACCTCGTGCCCTCCTGTTTGATGTCTTGACGTAGGGTCCAAGTCCTCTGGATCACGTTCGTTCCAAAAATCACGTTCCCGAAGGTTTCATTCCGTTTGGACTCCGTTTGATATTCTTTTTCTGCGAAACTTTGAAATAGGCAAAAAACTGCAATTCTGGGCTAGGCCTCCGGTTAATAGATTAGTCCCAAAAAAATATAAAAGTGTATAATAAAGCCCATTAATGTCCAAAACAGAACATAATATAGCATGGAACAAAAAAAATTATAGATACGTTGGAGACGTATCAAGCATCCCCAAGCTTAATTCCTGCTCGTCCTCGAGTAGGTAAATGATAAAAACAGAATTTTTGATGTGGAATGCTACTTGGCATAATTTCAATGTAATTCTCTTAATTGTGGTATGAATATTCAGATCTGAAAGATTCAAGACAAAAGTTCAATATTGACATAAAAATAATACTTCAAGCATACTAACTAAGCAATTATGTCTTCTCAAAATAACATGCCAAAGAAAATTATCCCTACAAAATCATATAGTCTGGTTTTGCTCTATCTTCACCACACAAAGTATTTAAATCATGCACAACCCCGATGACAAGCCAAGCAATTGTTTCATACTTTTGATGTTCTCAAACTTTTTCAATCTTCACGCAATACATGAGCGTGAGCCATGGATATATCACTATATGTGGAATAGAATGGTGGTTGTGAAGAAGACAAAAAAGGAGAAGATAGTCTCACATCAACTAGGCGTATCAATGGGCTGTGGAGATGCCCATTAATAGATATCAATGTGAGTGAGTAGGGATTGCCATGCAACGGATGCACTAGAGCTATAAGTATATGAAAGCTCAACAAAAGGAACTAAGTGGGTGTGCATCCAACTCGCTTGCTCACGAAGACCTAAGGCATTTTGAGGAAGCCCATCATTGGAATATACAAGCCAAGTTCTATAATGAAAATTTCCACTAGTATATGAAAGTGATATCATAGGAGTCTCTTTATCATGAAGATCATGGTGCTACTTTGAAGCACAAGTGTGGTAAAAGGATAGTAACATTGTCCCTTCTCTCTTTTTCTCTCATTTTTTTATTTTTTTATTTGGGCCTTTTTTATGGCCTCTTTTTTTTAGTCCGGAGTCTCATCCTGACTTGTGGGGGAATCATAGTCTCCATCATCCTTTCCTCACTTGGGACAATGCTCTAAAAAATGATGATCATCACACTTTTATTTACTTACAACTTAACAATTACAACTCAATACTTAGAACAAAATATGACTCTATGTGAATGCCTCCGGCGGTGTACCGGGATATGCAATGAATCAAGAGTGACATGTATGAAAGAATTATGAACGGTGGCTTTGCCACAAATACGATGTCAACTACATGATCATGCGAAGCAATATGACAATGATGGAGCGTGTCATAGTAAACGGAACGGTGGAAAGTTGCGTGGCAATATATATCGGAATGGCTATGGAAATTCCATGATAGGTAGGTATGGTGGCTGTTTTGAGGAAGGTATATGGTGGGTGTATGATACCGGTGAAAAGTGCACAGTATTAGAAAGGCTAGCAATGGTGGAAGGAGGGAAGAAAAGTGTGTATAATCCATGGACTCAACATTAGTCATAAAGAACTCATATACTTATTGCAAAAATCTACAAGCTAACAAAGCAAAGTATTACGCGCATGCTCCTAGGGGGATAGATTGGTAGGAAAAGACCATCGCTCGTCCCCGACCGCCACTCATAAGGAAGACAAGCAATAAATAAATCATGCTCCAACTTCATCACATAACGGTTCACCATACGTGCATGCCACGGGAATCACAAACTTTAACACAAGTATTTCTCAAATTCACAACTACTCAACTAGCATGACTCTAATATCATCGTCTCCATATCTCAAAACAATTATCAAGCATCTAACTTCTCATAGTATTCAACACACTCATAAGATTTTTTTTACTAATCTCGAATGCATATCATAATTAAAGCAGATTACCATGCTGTTTTGTAGGACTCTCAAAATAATCTAAGTGAAGCATGAGAGAACAATAGTTTCTATAAAACAAAACCACCACCGTGCTCTAAAAGATATAAGTGAAGCACTAGAGCAAAAACTATATAACTCAAAAGATATAAGTGAAGCACATAGAGTATTCTAACAAATTCCGAATCATGTGTGTCTCTATCAAAAGGTGTGTACAGCAAGGATGATTGTGGAAAACTAACAAACAAAGACTCAAATCATACAAGACGCTCCAAGCAAAACACATATCATGTGGTGAATAAAAATATAGCTCCAAGTAAAGTTACCGATGGAAGTAGACGAAAGAGGGGATGCCTTCCCGGGCATCCCCAAGCTTTGGCTTTTTGGTGTCCTTAGATTATCTTGGGGTGCCATGGGCATCCCCAAGCTTAGGCTCTTGCCACTCCTTGTTCCATAATCAATCAAATCTTTTATCCAAAACTTGAAAACTTCACAACAGAAAACTTAACAGAAAATCTCGTGAGCTCCGTTAGCGAAAGAAAACAAAACACCACTTCAAGGTACTTTAATGAACTCATTCTTTATTTATATTGGTGTTAAATCTACTGTATTCCAACTTCTCTATGGTTTATAAACTATTTTACTAGCCATAGATTCATCAAAATAAGCAAACAACACACGAAAAACAGAATCTGTCAAAAACTGAACAGTCTGTAGTAATATGTAACTAACGCAAACATATGGAACTCCAAAAATTCATCCAAAATAGGAAGACCTAGACAATTTCTTTATTGATCAGCATCAATTGGAATCAATATTGTATCACATTCTGGTGATTTGTAACAATTATTTTCGTGAACAGAAAGTTTCTGCAATTTTCTGCAAGATCAAATAACTATCATCCAAGAAGATCCTATAGGTTAAACTTGGCACAAACACTACTTAAAACATAAAAAAAATATAACCAGAGGCTAGATCAAATATTTATTCCTAAACAGAAGCAAAAAGCAAAAAAACTAAAAATAAAATTGGGTTGCCTCCCAACAAGCGCTATTGTTTAACGCCCCTAGCTAGGCATAATAGCAAGGATAGATCTAGGTATTGCCATGTTTGGTAGGCAATCCATAAGTGGCTCTCATGATAGATTAATATGATAATTTTATTTTCTTTCTAGGAAAGTGTTCCATGCCTTTCCTTAACGGAAATTGGAATCTAATATTTCCTTCCTTGATATCAATAATTGCACCAATCGTTCTACGGAAAGGTCTACCAAGAATAATAGGACATGCATGATTGCAATCTATATCAAGAACAATAAAATCTACGGGCACATAATTCCTATTTGTAATAATAAGAACATCATTAATTCTTCCCATAGGTTTCTTAATGGTGGAATCCGCAAGGTGCAAGTTTAAAGAGCAATCATCAAAATCACGGAAACCTAGCAAATCGCACAAAGTTTTTGGGATCGTGGAAACACTAGCACCCAAATCACATAAAGCATAGCACTCATTATCATTAATTTTAATTTTAATAGTAGGTTCCCACTCATCATAAAGTTTTCTAGGGATAGAAACTTCCAACTCAAGTTTTTCTTCATAAGATTGCATCAAAGCATCAACGATATGTTTAGTAAAAGCTTTATGTTGGCTATAAGCATGTGGAGAATTTAGCACGGATTGCAACAAGGAAATAAAATCTATAAAAGAGCAATTATCATAATTAAATTCCTTGCAATCCAAAATAGTGGGTTCATTAATATCTAGATTTTTGATCTCTTCAATCCCACTTTAACCAATTTTTGCATCAAGATCTAAAGACTCCGAATTTTTGGAACACCTTCTAGGTAAAGGTGGATCATATTCAGTCCCATCATTATCAAGATTCATATTGCAAAGAAAAGATTTAATAGGGGACACATCAATAACTTTTAGATGTTCATCTTTATTTTCATAGAAATTAGAAGAACACCCTTTCACAAAGCAATCTTTCTTAGCACGCATCTTAGCGATTCTTTATTTGCACTCGTCAATGGAAATTCTCATGGCTTTGAGAGACTCATTGATATCATGCTTAGGTGGAATAGATCTAAGTTTCAAAGAATCAACATCAAGAGAAATTCTATCAACGTTCCTGGCCAATTCATCAACTTTAAGCAATTTTTCTTCAAGCAAAGCATTGAAATTCTTTTGTGAATTCATAAATTATTTAACACTAGTCTCAAATTCAGAAGGAATCTTATTAAAATTTCCATAAAAATTGTTGTAGGAATTACCATAATTATTAGGGGAATTACTAGGGTACGGCCTAGGATTAAAGTTCCCTCTATACACGTTGTTACCAAAATTATTCCTACCAACAAAATTCACATCCATAGATTCATTATTATTCTCAATCAAAGTAGACAAAGGCATCTCATTAGGATCAGAAGAGACATTTTTACTAGCAAAATAATTTCATAAGTTCATCCATCTTTCCACTCAAAACATTAATTTCTTCTATCGCATGCACTTTTTTATTAGTAGATCTTTCAGTGTGTCATTGAGAATAATTAACCATAATATTATATAGGAGTTTAGTAGCTTCTCCTAAAGTGATTTCCATAAAAGTGCCTCCCGCGGCCGAATCTAAAAGATTTCTAGAAGCAAAATTCAATCCGGCATAAATTTTTTGTATAATCATCCACAGATTCAAACCATGTGTAGGGCAATTACGTATCAATAATTTCATCCTCTCCCAAGCTTGTGCAACATGTTCATGATCAAGTTGCTTAAAATTCATAATATCATTTCTAAGAGAGATGATCTTAGCGGGAGGAAAATACTTAGAGATAAAAGCATCTTTGCACTTATTCCAAGAATCAATACTATTTTTAGGCAAAGATGAAAACCAAGCTTTAGCACGATCTCTAAGAGAAAAAGGAAATAGCTTCAATTTAACAACATCATTATCCACATCTTTCTTCTTTTGCATATCACACAAATCAACGAAGCTATTAAGATGGGTAGCGGTATCTTCACTAGGAAGGCCGGCGAATTGATCTTTCATGACAACATTCAACAAAGCAGCATTGATTTCACAAGATTCAGTACAGGTAAGAGGAGCAATCGGAGTGCTAAGAAAATCATTATTGTTGGTATTGGTAAAGTCACACAATTTAGTATTATCTTGAGCCATTGTGACAAGCAAGCAATCCAACACACGAGCAAACAAGAAGCAAGCGAACGGAAAAGAGAGGGCGAATAAAACGGCAAGGGTGAAGTGGGGGAGAGGAAAACGAGAGGCAAATGGAAAATAATGTAATGCAGGAGATAAGGGTTTGTGATGGGTAATTGGTATGTTGACTTTTGCGTAGACTCCCCGGCAACGGCGCCAGAAATCCTTCTTGCTACCTCTTGAGCACTGCGTTGGTTTTCCCTTGAAGAGGAAAGGTTGATGTAGCAAAGTAGCGTAAGTATTTCCCTCAGTTTTTGAGAACCAAGGTATCAATCCAGTAGGAGGCCACGCACAAGTCCCTCGCACCTACACAAACAAATAAATCCTTGCAACCAACGCAATAAAGGGGTTGTCAATCCCTTCACGGTCACTTACGAGAGTGAGATCTGATAGATATGATAAGATAATATTTTTGGTATTTTTATGATAAAGATGCAAAATAAAGAAAGAAAAATAAAGACAACGCTAGAAATAACTTGTTGACGGGAGATTAATATGATGGAAAATAGACCCGGGGGCCATAGGTTTCACTAGTGGCTTCTCTAGAGAGCATAAGTATTACGGTGGGTGAACAAATTACTGTTAAGTAATTGACAGAATTGAGCATAGTTATGAGAATATCTAGGTATGATCATGTATATAGGCATCATGTCCGAGACAAGTAGACCGACTCCTGCCTGCATCTACTACCATTACTCCACACATCGACCACTATCTAGCATGCATCTAGAGTATTAAGTTCATAAGAACAGAGTAACGCTTTAAGTAAGATGACATGATGTAGAGGGATAAACTCATGCAATATGATATAAACCCCATCTTGTTATCCTCGATGGCAACAATACAATACGTGCCTTGCTGCCCCTACTGTCACCGGGAAAGGACACCGCAAGATTGAACCCAAAGCTAAGCACTTCTCCCATTGAAAGAAAGATCAATCTAGTAGGCCAAACCAAACTGATAATTCGAAGAGACTTGCAAAGATAACCAATCATACATAGAAGAATTTAGAGAAGATTCAAATATTGTTCATAGATAAACTTGATCATAAACCCACAATTCATCGGTCTCAAGAAACACACCGCAAAAGAAGATTACATCGAATAGATCTCCACAAGAGAGGGGGAGAACATTGTATTGAGATCCAAAAAGAGAGAAGAAGCCATCTAGCTAATAACTATGGACCCGAAGGTCTGAGGTAAACTACTCACACATCATCGGAGAGGCTATGGTGTTGATGTAGAAGCCCTCCGTGATCGATGCCCCCAACGGCGGAGCTCCGGAAAAGGCCCCAAGATGGGATCTCATGGGTACAGAAGGTTGCGGTGGTGGAATTGGGTTTTTGGCTCCGTATCTGGTAGTTTGGGGGTACGTAGGTATATATAGGAGGAAGAAGTACGTCGGTGGAGCAACATGGGGCCCACGAGGGTGGAGGGCTCGCCCAGGGGGGTAGGCGCGCCCCCTACCTCGTACCCTCCTGTTTGATGTCTCGACGTAGGGTCCAAGTCCTCTGGATCACGTTCGTTCCAAAAATCACGTTCCCGAAGGTTTCATTCCGTTTGGACTCCGTTTGATATTCTTTTTCTGCGAAACTCTGAAATAGGCGAAAAACAGCAATTCTGGGCTGGGCCTCCGGTTAATAGGTTAGTCCCAAAAATAATATAAAAGTGTATAATAAAGCCCATTAATGTCCAAAACAGAATATAATATAGCATGGAACAATAAAAAATTATAGATACGTTGGAGACGTATCAGTCAGCGACCGAAAGGCAGGGGAACCTCTCCTCTCCATCATCTCCATTCCAAAACCACCGTCTCGCGTGTCCCTCTTCTCCATTTCAAAACCACCCCTCTCCTCTCCATCATCTCCATTCCAAAACCACCGTCTCGCCTCTCCCTCTTCTCTATTGCAAGACCACCGTCTCTCCTCCCATCTTCCAAAGCTAGCACCGGACCACTCAGAAGGACATCTATGGAGGGGATGTAGCAGTGAATCAGGCAGATCGCCGGCGGCGACCAGGCAAAGTTAGCCAGGTTGAAGGAGATCCTTACTTGGTTTGACAATGAGTGGGAGATTTCGAGGACGGTGAGGGCCATGTGGCAATGTATGTGAAAGAGCGAGACGACGGCGATGAGGGCGGCGATGTACTCCTCGGCGGCAGTCACGCCGCAGTCCTTCGAGTTCATCGAGTATCTCCTCTGGGCGATGGAGCAGATAGATTCGCCCGAGGCAAAAGTCAGGCAGAGGTGGTGGGCGTACAGGTCGAAGGTCGAGCACCTAGAAGATAACGAATCGATCGAGTACAGTGTGCCGTTCGTGAGGGTGCAGAGCCTGCTGGAGCCACATGCGTATTCGTTCTCCCACCACAAGAGGAGGCCGGATGGTGCGATGTCGCTTCCCCGCCGTTCTCCACGGTTCCCTCGATGCTCGCCTCGTTTCAACGGCGTCGGTAGGGTTTAAGGTAAGCTTCGCACTAACCTAATCTTCCATCTGCTCATGCTTACAATCAGTGTGACTACTAATGAAAATCATGCTTACAATCAGTCTCCGAGTACTACGCCAATCACCCTAAAATAGCTCTGGACCTTTGGGTCAAAGTTGTGACATTGTGTAAAAATAAACAAAAATAGATTGGTGCTTCTTTCAGAAAAGAGTACACCCCTAGAAAACTGCCAATATAAGCTACTAGTATTTTTTTAAGTCTAAGCTACTAGTATTTGGTTAGAGGATTTGCTGCCAAGAAAGATCCGTCCACAGTGGGTGCCACACATCACACTGATGATGGTGGATGCCAATGCTTAGATGGAGCAGGGTTGGTGTCGGTAATTTTTACTTGGCACCTCGCACTCTGCATATATGCCGGTTCCATCCGTACATTTGTGTAGTTCCACCAAAATGCAGCTGAATAACCCTGTTTGCACAGATAATGAAAAGGTGTGATTACATTATAGTGGCACTAGTTGATGAAACATACACTAATAAACAGAAGAAAATATTACATCATACTGGAAATCGACCCAAGTCTCCCTGATACACCTTCTACCAGTGATGAACATCAGTGTATAGCAGTATTACAAGGAGGGGCCTTGAGACATTCAAATCTCTATTTTTGTGCAGATCAACTAAAATTAAGCACCCCAGTTTGCAGAAATGCTTAAACATTAACAATGGGACTAGTTGATGAAACATACATTAACAAAGAGAAGCACTTTCTTTATCTACATTGGAAATGAAATGATAGAGAGGACACTCGCTCTATTTTAACTATATTATTACTTCATTTTATCAGTGACACTAGGGTCGAGCAGGTGGCAAACGAGGTGTACCGTGCGTCACAAGGATGAAGGCCAGGGGTGCTTAGACTGGGATGCTGAAGCTGGCTCTTTCAGGCCCTATCTTCCCCGCTGATGTTTCTGTTGTAGCATTTGGGTTGTAATCCAAACTTGGTCGAGCTGGTGCTGCGTCCCCCTACCTGCCTAGCTTATGTGGCGAACTTGTCTCCTGCTAGTACTCAGTCCGTTCTAGTAGTTGTTGCATAACTTCCCGTTTACACTGAGATGTTGTCGGATAATGGTTCTCTATGGTTGGGTTTCTTTAATGAAATCGGAGGGAACCCCCTCTTTCGATATATAAAAAAACAGTGGCACTAGCGGTGCCAAAACATTGCCTCAAATTAATAGTGCCACTAGATTAAGGTGCAAAATAATAACATTACTGCTTTATCATGGCAGTGCCAAAACAGTAGCACCAGAGGAGGATCAACATGCAGGATCTTTG
Organism: Triticum aestivum; assembly: GCF_018294505.1. Taxonomy (NCBI): domain Eukaryota; kingdom Viridiplantae; phylum Streptophyta; class Magnoliopsida; order Poales; family Poaceae; genus Triticum; species Triticum aestivum. The sequence goes on from NC_057799.1 coordinate 242,977,788, forward strand.
GCAAACGGTCAGACCAAAAAGGAACATACCTCGTGATGGGAACCATATCTGCAGTCAACGCCATCGTAGAAGGGATGACACCAGTCACCAACATGGATGATTCAATTCAAGGGACCTTTTGGTGCAGTTCACCTAAAATGAAGCAATGTCCCATGAGCTAGCAGCTTTTTCTTCTTCTTCTTCTTTTTAAGCAAAGGGCTCTAGCCCCGGTTCCATTTCCATCAGAAAACGAAACCCACAGAGCTTCTTATTCATTAGTTGCAATAAAATTGAGCAACATCAAGGTTGGTCGTGAAGCTCCTGGAGAGTAGGCGGACCAGGACAGTTGCATCTCTAAGGAAAAGAAGCAACTTATCTTAATGGGAAATTTAGCAGGACATGAAAAAAAGTGCCATTGATTCATATTACTGGAGGCATTGAATTGAAAACAACAATGGTTTAACGTGTCCTTACTTTTAACAGTGCGACTGCTACATTTTACCAGTGGCATTACATAAGAGCGGCTCAGGGCAACAAACATCAGAAGAGGATATCTGGGTTGGTCCCATTTTTGTTCAGTATATAGCCACCTTATACTGTGTGAGGCTAGCAAATCTAGTGCTGGACTTACTCTGTTGACTTGTCCCCCAGTCCCCACTTTCTTTCCTTTTTCAACTAATAGATCGGGTTTATATTGAGTTTGTACTGTGTTCCCTTTATTTCCCTATTAGACCTAGAGACCAGTTGGATAGCCAGTCTCTGCTACTTTTTGCCCCCATTATTTCCTCTTTCAACCAAGTCCTAGATTCAGGTAATAAATCTCCCCCCACCCCCAACCCCCTTTCTTCCTTGTTTGAACCAAGTACAACTAGATTCGAGTGCATGAACTAGTTTTACCTCTTAACAGTAAAAAATTAGGTGGTTTTCAAACAGCCGATCGATCCTATCTATACGAGGGGGCCTGAGAAATAGTAAAAGATACAAATGCAGCGACGTCAGGAGCTCGGGAAGTAGAGCAAGGCCGGTTTCGAAGGAAGTTATACCTGAGGGTCGCCGGGATGTCGCTAGGTGGGCGGCGGGAGGCCGGATCTGCCCACACTACGGCAGCGAGGAAGAAGGGGTGGGAGGACCTCCCTTGCTAGCGATGCTTGGGAGAGAACGGCAAGGCACGCTGACGGGGACGCGCCGGCAATGGGTAAGAGCCGTCACCGAGGACGACCGCATGAACGTTGCACCTTCTCACCTTCCCCGGCGGAGAGGATCCGTCTGGATCTGTGACCACTGGTGAGTAGAGAGAGAGAGAGTGTGGCCACCGCTGTCGTGTTTAGATATGGAGAGGACGAGACAGTGTGAAGAGAGCAACACTAGAAAGCAAGCACGGAGGTTCCTGCCTATATAGTGGAGTACTAGTTTTCTTTTGTCTACCGGCCGGAGCCGGCTTGACCTCGGCAATGACTGTCGAGAAGGCTTCATGCACGTGCCCCGGAGGCGCAGTTGTCGTCATTTTGATCTGAAGCATCAGATTATAACATATAACACGAAAAAATGCCACATGACAAGAAATCATAACCTCACTACCCAAAGGAGACAAGATGAATCCCGACGGACAAACTAGACGAGGATCAAAGCTCAAATTGAAGATAAACTCATAGAAAAGGGGTCCATCGACAGATGTCCTAATTAACATAGCTGGCTTGACCTAGATGGCAGCCGAGTAGTCTTCGTGCATGTGCGCCCAATGACTAGCCCAACTCAGTTGTCGCTGTTTAACCCTCGCAGTGATCCGAAGCACATGACACCTAATTTTGCGAGATGACAAGAAACCTTTTTTAGATTTCTCACCAGAACTACAGCCCTGTACAACACAGCCTGCACGATATGTAGACGATAGCCAATCCAGGCCTATCTGCTGGAGTCTGGTCACATGCATGGATGAACTGATCTTCCGTGTCTTGCAGGGATCGTCCAGGTACCAACGTATGTACTCCTACAACACTTCTCTAGTAGTACTATCGCTCGTCTCTCTCTTCTATTAACTCACCCAACTTGTGGTGCCGGGGAGTGTGCCTATGGTCGGTTCTCAATTGCGGTCCCACATGTGTGTGCAAACACAATATGATGCGCATTCCATTCAGAGAGCGGCGTGCCAGACCGACCGACTGTCTGGGGTGCAACGCGAACGCGACGGGCGTGCTGTATACTCCGTACATGTGTACCACCGTTTTCTTGAGGCTTTGCTCCATGGCGCAATCCATGGATACATAATTAGTATACTGTACTATTTAAAAGTCGAGGGCGGGGCTTTTCCTGCGCGGTAGGCGGGGCAGTTCCGCCTAGTCGGTTCGATAGAGACGCGAGAAGATGAGGGAGTAGGCTGCTGCAAACGTAGGGCTGTGTGATTTGACAGCGAGTTACTTCTGGACAGGTGGGACCCGGTGATTTGACTTGCTATTATCATTTCAACTGCGGCACTATGAATGGCGTGAGTCTCCTGATTCCTGACGACCTCCATACAGGTGCCTCTCCCGATGCTCCACCATGTAGTGGCTGGCTCTTGCTTGAGAGCCCACTCCTCCACTTTTTCCTTGCCTCTTTCCCCCACATATGCAAAAATGCCATGTAAAGCGGGCTTATAGCCCACTATTGTACTTGATCCTACAGGTGCTAAGCCTGCCACATAGGCATAAAGTCTGATGTGGCAAGTTAATTAAGAAGAGAGAGACTAGTTTGGTGACCCCAGGAAGAAACGGTGATAAGCGCGTGTACCTAGATGAAGCAAACTTAGCAACAAAAAACTAAGCACCTATGCATTAGGGACTTGAGTTGCTAAGCCATTTAATGCCCATAGCACCTCACTAAGCACCATTTCATTGGAGGAGGTCACTCCTTGGCAAATACAATAAATACTACGAAGAAAGAGATAGAGAGAAGTAAACAAAAATACTCTTATAGCCAACCTTATAGCTAACCTTGTTGTATGAGTGACTAAGTGATGACTATGTATGACATGCCAACATCAGATAGCCTAACGCACCGCGTTAAATCTCCAAGGGCGTGAGCGCGCGAGCGAGGCGACGGTCGTGGTAGGCGCGACCATGATACGGGCTGCTGGCAGCCCTTGGATCTGAGATCGAACGGTCGCATGCTAAGTTGCTGAAAATTTGCAGAATAACCCTCTAGGATAGGATATTCACCCATAGGTCCAGAATCACGCCATGCAACCGCTCGATCTCAGATCCAAGGGCTCTCGGAAGCCCGTATCATGGGAGAATGGAAAGCTTCGTATCACCTGTAACTTTCTCGACGCTTGACATGACATCGAAAGCCATTTAATTGGGCGTTGAGTAGACATGACATCTAATTGGGCCCCCATAGTACTGTGCATGAATCCATTTATCCACCAGGCAAGCCACTACCCTGCCATTCGCACGCGCCCCCCACTCGGCATTTTTACAATCGATAAACCGCTCCTAGTCGTCCCGTCCTTTCACATTACGGCAGTTCCACTAATCCTAACCCTCCTCCCAAACCCATGGCGTCCCAAATCTCCGTGATCGGCGGTGAGTACAAGGTTAGAACCATCACCGGCAATGAGTTCGACGTCATCTACACCCGTTCTTCCGCAACGGTGAAAGAATGCCTTGCTCGCTTCAAACGCATGTTCGAAAACTCAAATGATGAGTGGGTCGCTTGGCTAGATGTTGAGTACACCACAGTCCTGGGAAGCGAGAAGAAACTAAAGGAGGCAGAGAAGAAGAAGCCCGCCGTGATCCAGGTTTGTGTGCATGACTTATGCTTGGTCTACCACATATGCCATGCCGACATTGAGTGCGAGGAATTTAAGAAGTTCCTCAAGGGCGGCCAAGTCAAATTCATTACTATAGACTTTAGGAATGACAAGGAAATCCTGGGTCGGATAGGCCTCGTTGTAGGCCAGCCCTTCGATATCTAGAAGGCAAGCCTGGTGTCCTCCTCTCAGCCTTCAATGCTGATCCTGGCAGAAGCCATGGTTCATCCTTCGTACAGTAAACTAGAGAAACCTCCGTACACGTTTCATTGTCATGCATGGCAGTGGAATGTACTAGATATAGACCACGTCCACTACGCTGCAATGGATGGCTACCTTTGTTTCCATATCTACAAGGGTTGGATGAAGAGCAAGAGCCAAGTGTGCGGTTCAAGCAAAGAAGTATCGCCCAAGAGGAAGAGGGACAAGGACGAAGTCGAGGGCGTGGACGAGGACTCCGAGTAAGGTGGCAGTGTCGTTGCTCATGGTGGTTCTAATGCAGTGTCTACCGGATTAGTTGCTTAGTTTAATTTCTGGTGTGCTTAGTTTTATTTGAGGGGTGTGTTGTGCTGAGCCCCCAGCAGAACTATGTTATGTTTCTTCTCGTTATATTTCGTACATTTCATCTTTTAGTTGGTATAGTACTACCACTCGTTTCTTGACATTATATACGTACAATATATATGGCCAACAACATATAGCCAGCAGTTTAGTTGTCAAAGAATTTCAGGGTGCTTAGTTTTGTCAAAGAATTCCAGGGGGCTTAGTTTTATTTGAGGGGTGTGTTGTGCTGGACACCATTAACTTATCATTGTGAGAATCGTCTTATTTTTGTCATGTAAAATGGTCAACGGGTTTAACGTGAAAATAACAATGTCTAATGGCATTTCTGAGCAAACATCTAACTTAACGATGACATTTTTTAGATATCTAATTGCATTTTTGAGCAGGCATCTCACGGATCGATGGCATTTCTTGAGTAGTTGCAACTTCTAATGGCAAAACTGAGTAGTGATACACAACTAGTGGCATAAATAATAAGAACCCAAGAATTAAATAGGTATGCTAATTTCTTTATTTCTTTATACCTTTGTGTGCGAAACAATATACGCTGCCTCCCCCCAGATTTTCTTTAAAGAGGCAACATGGAACTATATGAGTGCCCTGTTAAATTTTGGAATTATTCCGGGTTTGTTTGGCCTTTTTATACATTAATTGAGTTTCTGGTTATTTAATGTGCATAATTCAAATTTGAACTACAAGCACATGCTCCCGTGCACCAAAGTTGAATGAAAAATCACATGTGTGTCCTCGGGTGAATTTCTAGGTCCCATGCAAGAAATGGGCATGAAATTCAAACATCTGGGCATCGTCGTTCAGCCGAGAACATTGAGAAGCTTGGTTTTAAAATTCTTGTAAATCCAAAACACGCCTGAAAATCATGAAACTTGGCATGGTGTCATGTCATGGTACTACCATGCTGTGGTAATTTTTTTTGCAGAATAGGAACAAGTTTTGGTATAATCTTTTTGCAAACTGGAGCTTCTCTCAACAAGGCACGTGGTTCTGAGAGGGAACGTGTCACCTTTGTGTGCATAATTCAAATTTTAAATACAAGCACATGCTCCAGTGCACCAAAGCTGGTTAAATAATCACATGTGTGTCCTCGGGTAAATTTCTAGGTCCCACGCCAGAAATGGGAATGAAATTCAAACATCTGGGCGTCATGGCTCGGATGGAACTTGGTTTTTTAATTCTTGTAAATCTGAAACACACATGAAAATCATGAAACTTGGCTTGGTGTCATGACATGGCACCAACATGCTGTGGTAATTTTGCTGTCCGATTTGCGAAGGTGCACACATTAACAATCAACAAAGTCATTTCGGAACAGGTGCTGTCACGTTACAATCGGAAACACAAGTATTATTGAAACCGTGGGCATTCTATTTACCATTACGTGCTGCCACGCGTCCCTTTTTTTATTAGCTAGGAGGCGCCGTGCAGGGTAGCTATTTGAGTACGGGAGGCGTGCAATCATACCCCTGCGCGTGCTTATCGGGAGGAGAGCCCTTTGACCTCCATCTGCCGTCCACCTCTCTCCCAAGGTGTCCATTAATGGCGCCCGAGCCTCTGTTTAATGGTGTGGCAATGTCTCACTCGACTGAGATTTAAGAGAGAAAAAAGAAAATCTGAAAAAGAAAATTTTGCACGGATCTTGATGTAAGATCCGACGGACCTATATAGCATCTACTGCGACTTATAGCAAGATTGATGAATATATATAAGGACGACGAGAGTGGATAATAATTGTATTACATAATTAGGAAGATAATTAAAAAGCCACATGCGACTACGCTTGAAATACACAAGGGCAAAAGAAGAAGGAAGACGCATACAACGATCCGGCTCGCTGACCTCTACTTTTTTTATGCACTGCAGGTCGCGCCGAGACTAGTTCTCGCGGCGGGAAATGATCTCTTTCATCAGTTTCATGTCCTTAATACGCTGCTTGGCAGCATCCACGGATTCCTCCAACAGCCTGTTGCGCTCGATGCGGAGCATGGCATTCTCGTCCATAAGTTTCTTTACGATGACGCCCGTCCTCTGCAACAAGGGAGCGGTCTCCTCCGCCTGCTTCACCCTTCCGGCGATCTTTGCCCTCAGCAGGTCGCGCTCACCCCGGAGCTTCGCATTGCCCTCCCCTAGTTGCCGGATAACGCCAGTAGCCTCGTCCTGCAACCTCGCCCAGCCGGAGATCTGATCCATCTAGATATGGACCATCGCACGCATGCACCTGTAAGAGTCCTCGCCTGCCTGCGAGAAATTTTCCTAGGCCGTCGCGGTGCGGCGGGACCTCCGTGCTGCTTCGGCGGCGCGGCGGGACATCTCTGCTGCTTCCGCAGCGTGGCAGAGAAGGTGACACATGCGGCGAAACACCCGAAGCAAAATAAGAAACACAAAAGCAAAAGAAGGAGGATTATCACCCCAAAAAAGAAGGAAGACGCACACACAAGTCGGGGCGCTGCTCTCACTACATGAAGGGTTGCTGGCCACGGAGTCGTAACTGCTTCTTCATCGCCTCCACGACCTCCATCTCCTTGCACGTCTCCTCCGCCATCTTCATCATTGTGTCCATGACGCAGGATTTCTCGACGCGAGCCTTCATCATCTGTTCCACAGCTGCATTACGTACCTTCACAGCTGCCAGGTGCTCGATGCGGAGCTTCGCCAACTCCTCCTTCTGTTCCATGACGAGGGCCTGCAACATCTTCATCGAGGAACTACTATTCTCATGCAGCTTCTTCCAGTCGGTGTTCTCCTCCTTCAGCAGGTCGAGCTCGTGGCAGAGCTTCGCCTTGTCCTCCTGAAGTTGCAGGATTTCGCCGGTCGCCTTCTTCTCCGAGGCAATGCTCTTCTTCAGCAGCATCACCAAGCCGGCGGTCAACCCCCCTGCTCATTGAGCTCAGCGGGCATGTCGTCGAGGCTCTCCTTCAGCAGCTCCACCAAGCCGTGGATGAACTCCTTCTGCTTATTGAGGTGCTTATTGAGCTATTCGGGCATGCCGTCGAGGGATAACGACTCCAGCGCCTCCAGCTCGGCATGTTCGCCTCCGCGTCTAGGGCGCTCCTGGGAGCCATCGTCTGCCCATGAGAGATCTTTCGAGGTCTCTGCGTGGCGGCGAGCCCTCTTTTTTTTTCGCAGCCTTGGTTGCCCCTCCCTTGTTATGAGTAGTTCTCGACCTAGAGCTCTGCACACCGGCCATGGCAAGGACGGACGAAGAAGGAGGACTTATGAGGAGGAAGGTAGAGTAATTTTCGGTTAGGTAGTTCCCCTTTTTATAACCTAAGTACTAGCACTAGTACTAAAACCTGCATAGTGGGAACACGTTCAGGTTTGGTACGTACTGGTAGGTGCGAGCAGGCTTGCACTTAATTGTAGCACTAGTACTTTCGAATGTGATGGGAACAAGGTAAAGATTAATTGATGGTTTTTGGTTTTGAGGCCCGAAACGGCCCCCGATGAGTTTAGTGGAACACAAATTTCAAGTAGACTACACTGCTCAGATGCGTAAATATTATGTTACTGTAAAAAATTGGCACAAAATACGAAGGAGACCAATGGAAGTACTACTAGCAACCCATGATTTAACTACTCGCATGCGCGCAGTGGAGTAGTAATGTCTTTCTTCCGCCCTCACATCCACTCAATTTGCATGCACTATATTAATTGACCATCCATGAAGTGAAGGACTTTACACGCGTCAAATTATCACATGGGGTGGATCTCGGTACAAAATTGCATCTGCCCATGTACCCGCGTGTGTGTGCGAGGGAATGAGTGCGTGCGTGCGTGGCGTGCGTGCACATCTTCGCTTCGTGCATGTACCGCCAGTGTGGCTCAGGGAGGACGAGTACATTCTTCTGGAACCAGCAGCACGTCACTGTGATCAATCCACACAAGGATGTCGCGACAACGCCTCCACATGTGCCACGTGGCTTCATGAACTGTAAGAGAGACACTGTGTAGCGTGCGATTGTGTTTTGCACATACTCGAAGTACTAGTAAGGTACACGTGCATTGCACGCCTCAGATTTTGCAACCAAATTATGAATAAATACCACACTGTAGCATGTAAGCTCTCAGTCATATATGCCTGATGTAGACCTTCGTTTAATTCTTATAGTTCATCTCATTCAAAATCAATTAGTTTTTATAAAAAACCTACGGCCTCTTTGATTCGTAGGATTTCCAAAACGCGGGAATAGGAAGAAATGGGATTAGAGTGGAATTTCGTCTTGGATCCTACATGATGGTACGAGTGTTTGATTGTGCATAGAAAAAACGCAGAGTTCTTTCAAAGAGGTTTGAGTGGATGGGATGTTTCCTATGAAATCTAGTGCAAATGAATCATATGGAAAAATTCCTATGGTTTACAATCCTACGAATCAAACAACCAAGATAGGAAAAATTCCGAAGGATTAGAATCCTCCAAAATTCCTTCGAGAATCCTTTGAATCATAGAAGCCCTTAATCTATTTTATGATTCATGGAATTGTGCGTTAGCATAAAGTACAAACAAATAATGGCAATTCAACTAGAAAAAAAGTTTGGGCAGTTATGATATGGAAGATTCTAGAACAAAGGAGAACCACTGTTGTTTTGAGATTTGTGCATTATGCTTAAGTTCAACCATGGAGTCTGCTAGATTGTACATGTGGCAAAATCCGGTGGGGGGCTAGAAGATAGTGCGAGGGGCCGAGTGGAGGGAGACTATGAAGGAGTGCACAACTGCGAGATCGATTTAGAGAGAGGGGGCGAGAACGTGCGCTGTTGCGCGCAGTGGCGGAGCCATGAAAAATGTCCCATGAGCTAGGGGGCCAAGCATTGCTAATCCTTTACGAGGAGGGCCAATTCATCAACTTAAACCATTTTACCAGCAATTGTGTAATGATCACATTCATATTAGCCTCGATATATAGTGATGTTAGGGGGGGGGGCAGGGCCCTTGCTGCCCCCTATCTTCGCCATGTGCGCGCGTTTGAGAGATGAAGCGGAGGACATGGATGATGAGAGGGGGGCGTTGTATATATAATTAATGTGGGTGTATTAGCTATATATGTAATCCTATATAGAGAGGTATAGATTGATTGATGTGGACATGGGAAAGAGGGTGAGACCTCACTAGATATATAGATTGATCGGTTTATGTGGAAAACTATGAAAGACCTAGCTATATACACACACACATAGAACATCGATCGTTGCGCATGCACGTGAGAGATAAAGAATGCCCGATATGATGGAGAGGGGGATGTGTGTGTGTGTGTGCCTTCATGGGAGACCGACCTGAAGAAAAAGATTGCATGTGTGCGATGGATAATGCCGACTGGTAGTGTGTGTGCATGCATGCACGAGAGAAAGTTAGGGGTACAATTATAAAGAGAAGACCAATGTGTGGGTGTAAAACACTAGGTGAGGTCATAATCAATGTAAAGTTGAATTCAAATATTTGAATAAGAGATCATGATGTTTGAAACCTATGCATGCATGACTATAACGGATATATGCGCGGTGTGGTTTGGAAATGAGCATGTTGTAATGTATACACATTGAACAAGGTCAGACTGGTTTGAATTTGAGATACCGACGACAGACATCGTTTGGCCACATTGCATCCGTGCATGGACACACTATTCTAATTGGAGATGATGGGTGGCTTTCGCATCACATATCTATATCTATACCCCTATATATATATTATATTTTATATTTTTTATATAGTGTGCAGATAACTTTAACTTTGAAAGATGGTCGTTGGATGAGGCCAATCCGATGGTGCAGAGCTGGCAAATTTGAGCACTACTGGCCATTGGATATCATCTAGATTCCACCAGATTTTGCCACATGTACAATCTAGAAGACTCTATGGTTGAACTTAAGCATAATGCACAAACCTCAAAACACAAGCACTTCTTCTTTGTTCTAGAATCTTCCATATCAGAATTGCCCAAATGTTTTTCTACATGATTTGTTTTTACTTTATACCTTACAACGCACAATTCCATGAATCTTAAAATAGATTAGCTTTCTTATAAAAACTAGATGATTTTGAATGAAATGAACTATAAGAATTAAACGAACATCTACATCATGCATATATGATCAAAGCTTACATGCTATAATGTGGTATTTATTCATAATTTGGTTGCCAAATCTCATGCGTGCAATGCACGTGTACCTTACTAGTCTAAATGGTGTCCGTGTGTGTGTTGTGCGTGTTAAACACATTGTACGTAGTATATCATACTAGTCTAAATTGTCTTTTTTTCTTTTGGGTACACGTTAAGCTTGTTCTCCCGAAATTTCAAGCCGCGCCTTGTTATGCTGAAATTTCAAGCTAGCGTCTCTGTCTATCGTGCTGTGAAACTCCCGCCTCTTCAACCCGCGCCTTGTTAGCCCGAAATATTTAAGATATATCTTTGTCTCGTTGTGCTCCGACAACTCCCTCCATATCAACCCGCGCCTTGCTATTCCAAAATTACAACGCGCGCGAAAACTCCCACCTCCTGTGAAATCCCGACACGCGAAATGCACGTGATACCCCTGAACCGAAAGAACCGCCTCAAATCGGTGGGGGTACTTTTGTAACTTACCCCACATTTCAGACAAGCGCGTCCCTAAGCCATGGTTCCCCACTCCCATCCCATCCGCCCACCCATTCGTACACCGAGGCCGGGAAAACCCATGAAGCCCCACACCCTCCTCCGTCCGCCACCCAGCCAGAGCCTCTTCCCCAACGATGTCGTCCACAGCAATACCTCGACGTCCCTCATCCACCGTACCGGATGAGGATCCGTCGTCGATCTGGTCGTCCCGCCGGTTCAGCCACCCCGTCCTCCACCTCCATGGAGCTGCCCCGACGTTCCCCTCATCTTTCGCGCCACCTCCATTCCCACACCGCCGTCTTCACCTGCACCACCGGAAGAGCATCAGCATCACCATTTCCTCGGATGAAGCTGCAGCCTAATCGGCGCCACCAAAGAGTTTGTACACTAATCGCCGCATTTTCTTCTTGATTCGATCTCACGGTGCTGCCGGCGCTTGGTCCCGAGCCGACACGGCGCGGCTCCATCCACCGCGGCGTCGCCGGCCACTTCCTCCATGACGTCGCTCCCTCGGCGGCGACATCCACATCAGTAGGAGCTGCTGCTGCTTTAGCTCTCGCTCGCGCTACTGCTCTGTTCTTGCTCTCGGTCCCCAGCCTGGTCTGCTCTTGCTCTTGCTCTTGCTCTTGCTCGCGCTGCTGCTCTCGTTCTTGCTCTTGCTTGCGATGCTGCTCGATTTAGCTACACTTCAGTCACTGAATCGACTTTTGGGTCAGTCGATTTTCAGGGGGTGGGGGGCTCGCCGGAGTTAAGAAGAACCAGCCGCTGCGGGGAGGGGGGCTCGCCGGAGAAGTACCCCACTATCTATCTTAGGGTTCAGGGTGGGGACGGTGGTCGCGGCGGTGGTGGGGCGATGGCGTGGGGATCGCCGGAGAAAAAGCTCGGCACGGGGGGGGGGGTGTAACACCCCGCATGTAACTTGCCATATTTTGTAACTCCGACTCTTGCCATTTTCGGCTATGTGATATGTTTTTCCCTCCGTTGTCGGGTTTTGTCTTTCGTTTTGTATTTTGTCATGTCATGCATTTTCATATCATGTCATCATGCGCTTTGCATTTGCATACGTGTTCGTCTCATGCATCCGAGCATTTTCCCCGTTGTCCGTTTTCCAATCCGGCGCTCCTATCTCCTCCGGTGCACCCCTCTTGTTTTCTTTCGTGTGCGTGTGTCAAACTTTCTCGGAATGGACCGAGGCTTGTCAAGTGGTCTTAATATACCACCCGGAGACTACCGGTCAAGTTTCGTTCCATTCGGAGGTCGTTTGGTACTCCATCGGTTAACCGGGCATCCGCAAAGTCCATTTGAGTGTCCAGCAAAAACCCCTCCAAAACAGCCCAAAACCCACCAAACTCTCTTCCATGCTCTAGGTCGTTCGATCACGATCGTGTGGGCGAAAACCGCACCTCATTTGGAGTCTCCTAGCTCCCTCTACCTATAAAACTCCATCTCCCCCGAAAACGGAATCGCAGACGAACCCTAGCTCCTCCCTCCGCGCCGCGCCGGACGCGTCCGCTCCGGCCGGACAACGTCCGCCGCGCCGCCCGGCCAACCGGAGCGCGCCACGTCGCCTCCTCTCTCTTCCCACGCCGCGGGCCCGCCGGGCCCAGGCGGGGCCCGTCCGAGCCCACCTCGCCGGCGCCCGAGCCCGCGCCCTCGTCTCCTCCGCGCAGGCGACCGAGCCCGCCGCCGGCCGCCGCCGCCTTGCTCGCCTCCGGCCGCCGCCCGCGGGTCGCCGCCGGCGCCGCCCGCACCGGCCACCGGCCCGCCGCTCCCTCCGGCGCCCGCCGGCGACCGCTGCCCCGCCGGCCATCCTCTCCTCTCCGGCCGGCCGCATCCTCTCCTCTCCCGCCGGCGACGAGCACGAGCTCGAGCGACCCGGCCTCAATCCGATCTGAGGTTCGCCCGTTGACTTTTTCTCGCCCCTAATTTTCTCCAAGTGTTGAAATTCTACAGCATCTTGCTCTGTTCCCGATGCGATAACTTCTTGCATGTAGCTCCGATTCGCGCGTGTAATATGTCAAATTGTTTGACTCGTGATGCTCTTAATTTTGTTCAATTGCACGATGTTCATTAGAGGTCATCTTGATGCCCAAATCTCTGTTGGAAGAGGGCTAGTTGCTGTTATTCTCTGGTTCTTATCAGAACTTGGAGATTTGTCATTTTTGTATCATTTATTCTGTGCATCTTTTGAGCATGAGCTCTACATGTGTTTTGAAGTATGCCATGCCATCTTTCTAGTGGTGTAGTCCATGTAGTTTTTTGATCTCTGTGGTGACTAGAACAAGCATGCAAAGTAGGCCCCGTAATATTTCTGATTTCAGGGACTTGGTGATTTCTCTAAGTCCTTGTCTGCTGTAATTTTGTTGCCATGTAAACTTGATGCTACAGAGATATCCATGCATATTTTGAAGATGTTCAGTAAGGATGTTTTGTAGGTATAGTTGTAGTAGGTCCATTCCTGCAATTGCTTGCAATTATGGAGTGCCATAGCATGACTCAATATTGCTCTACTTTTGATATAAAATATTTCTGGCAGATTCTTAACATGATATGCAATTTTGCCAAGCTTATTGTAGTTGATACATACATGCTATGCTTGCGTTCTTGCCATGGATAGCTTCATAAACATGCCATCTTGCTGTAGGTCTGCTTGGTTGGTCATGCATTGCTTTGTAGTGAGTGATTCAAGCTCAAAAAGAGGCCTACATATTATTATTTCTGCCATGCTCTGTTTTCTGCTAAGTCTGAAACCTGATAACGAAACTTGCTATGTTTACATGCTTCCCATCATATTATCTGGTCCTTTTTGGCTTATGGTCAGTAAGGGACTTTAGTCATGGGCATTTAGTAGAACACTTCCATACCTTGTTTTGCTATGTTAATTTCTTGTAGCATGTTGCTTTCGTGCTCTGAACATTGCTACCTGATGCTGTTTTCTGCCATGTCCAGTTTTTCACCAAGTCTGTGATCCTGTTATCTTTTGCACTTTTGCCATGCTTGTTTGAGCTTGTTATGTTGTGAACTAGCAGTATCTCAGTGTTCATCTGTTGTCAAGCATCTCCTGTAGATTGCTGTCATATGCTTTTTTGCTATGTTGGGGTGCTTTAGCATTGTTGCTTGTTGCATTTTATGTGCTATCATGCTGTTAATCGCAGATTCGTGTCATTCTTGTTTTGCTTGCCATTTGCAAACCGTGCATTCGATTCCGGTGATCTTTATATCGATTTCGACCGAAATCATCTCATCTTTCCAGTGGCATGCTTGGTTTGCCAAGTTACTGACATGTTCATCATTTTCCTTCCGGAGCACACATATGCATCGCATATCATATCTCGCATATCATACATGTTTTTGCATCATGTTGCTTGCGCATTTCTCGTTGTTGATTGTGGTTCCGTTTGTTTGTGTTCTTGTCTTGGGTAGAGCCGGGAGACGAGTTCGTGAACGAGGAACCTGTCGAGTACGCTTACGAGGATCAAGCTTTCGACAACTCTGAGAATCTTGCAGGCAAGATGACCACCCCTCGAAATCACTTCTATCTTTGCTATGCTAGTTGTTCGCTCTATTGCCATGCTCCGCTACCTATCACTTGCTATATCATGTCTCCCATTTTAGCCATGTCAGCCTCTAACCATCCTCTCCTAGCAAACCGTTGTTTGGCTAAGTTAGCGCTTTTGCTCATCCCCTCTTATAGCGTTGCTAGTTGCAGGTGAAGTTGAAGTTGTTCCATGTCGGAACATGGATATGTTGGGATATCACAATATCTCTTATTTAATTAATGCATCTATATATTTTGGTAAAGGGTGGAAGGCTCGGCCTTATGCCTGGTGTTTTGTTCCACTCTTGCCGCCCTAGTTACTGTTATACCGGGTTTATGTTCCTTGAGTTTGCGTTCCTTACGCGGTCGGGTGATTTATGGGACCCCTTGACAGTTCGCCTTGAATAAAACTCCTCCAGCAAGGCCCAACCTTGGTTTTACCATTTGCTACCTAAGCCTTTTCCCCCGGGTTTTCGCCAGCCCGAGGGTCATCTTATTTTAAACCCCCGGACCAGTGCTCCTTCGTGTGCTGGCCCAAACCGAGCGATGTCCGGCGCCCCCTGGGCAACCAGGGTCTCTGCCAACCCGACGTCTGGCTCATCCGTTCTGCCCTGAGAACGAGATATGTGCAGCTCCTATCGGGATTTGTCGGCACATTCGGGGGCTTTGCTGGTCTTGTTTTACCATTGTCGAGATGTCTTGTAAACCGGGATTCCGAGACTGATCGGGTCTTTCCGGGAGAAGGTTTATCCTTCGTTGACCGTGAGAGCTTATGATGGGCTAAGTTGGGACACCCCTGCAGGGTATTATCTTTCGAAAGCCGTGCCCGTGGTTATGAGGCAGATGGGAATTTGTTAATGTCCGGTTGTAGATAATTTGTCACTTGACCCAATTAAAATACATCAATTGCGTGTGTAGCCGTGATGGTCTCTTCTCGGCGGAGTTCGGGAAGTGAACACGGTCTGAGTTATGCATGACGTAAGTAGGTGGTCAGGATCACTTCTTGGTCGTTGCTAGGTGACGTCCGTTCCGTTGCTTCTCTTCTCGCTCTCATTTGCGCAAGTTAGCCACCATATATGCTTTTGCCGCTGCAGCTCCACCTCTTTGCACCTCCCTTTCCTATAAGATTAAATAGTCTTGATCTCGCGGGTGTGAGATTGCTGAGTCCCCGTGACTCACAGATTCTACCAAAACAGTTGCAGGTGCCGACGATGCCAGTGCAGATGATGGCGTCGATCTCAAGTGGGAGTTCGATGAGGAACGTGGTCGTTACTATGTGTCTTTTCCTGATGATCAGTAGTGGAGCCCAGTTGGGACGATCGGGGATCTAACATTTGGGGTTATCGTATTTTCATCTGGATTTTGACCGTAGTCGGTCTATATGCTTGTATTTTGGATGATGTA
Source organism: Triticum aestivum (assembly GCF_018294505.1). Taxonomy (NCBI): domain Eukaryota; kingdom Viridiplantae; phylum Streptophyta; class Magnoliopsida; order Poales; family Poaceae; genus Triticum; species Triticum aestivum. The sequence goes on from NC_057799.1 coordinate 242,993,665, forward strand.
TGATGATATTTATGTATTGTGTGAAGTGGCGATTGTAAGCCAACTCTTTATCCCATTCTTGTTCATTACATGGGATTGTGTGAAGATGACCCTTCTTGCGACAAAACCACTATGCGGTTATGCCTCTAAGTTGTGCCTCGACACGTGGGAGATATAGCCGCATCGTGGGCGTTACAGGGGGCTAGGGGGATGGTCGGGGCGGCGGCAGACCGGCGGTGGGGAGTGTTTTCGGGGTGGGCGGAGCGGCGCACCGCCGGCTGCGGGCGGCGGGGGGCGGCTGTTTGGCCGGTGGTGGCTGACGGCTCAGGGGGGGTGGAGGTTGAAGATGAACTGCAGGCCCTTGATTTCGTATCCAACGGCTGCATAATCGACTGACCAGAGATGCAAAAGTCAGTCGACTGACGTGTAGCCTCACCTCTAGTGCGTTCAGTTTCGACAGTAAAATTCAGTTTCGACAGCAAAATTCAGTTTCGACAGTTAAGTTCAGTTTCGACAGTTAAATTCAGTTTTGACAGTTAAGTTCAGAGATGAGCGGCTGATGTATACATCTAGCACTTTGTGGTTATGTATTTTACGTCATCTATTGAAGATGCTATTAGAATTCCACTCAGGTTAACATTGTCTCTCTTGTCCTGCTTCAGCCTCGGCGTCGTACAACTCACCGGAGCTGCTCCAATGACGAAACCCTCCATCACAGCGGAGCAGTACCTCGGGCTCCTTCTCCAGACGCCTAAGTTCTTCTTCCCCTCCTCCGACAGCCAAGTCAGCCAGAGCATCCTCATCGGCCAACCCAATCACGCAGAGATCGACATGGCTTCGCCAAAGAGGTTGTACACTTCTTGTGGTTTGACTTAATCTCACCATGCTTCTTTGCATCCTGTGATCTTCCAATTCTTGTGAACCAAACAACCAGATTGGCAGAAATCCTGTGTTTTTAAATTCTCTGTTTTGCACGTGCATTCCTATCCTATTCCTGTCTATTTCCTATCCCTGCATTGTTCGAATCATCAAATTCAAACAAGCGCTTACACAATTACTTCTGTTACAGATATGTCTCAAAGAAAACCTTGTGTGGTTTGTCCTGCTCCTGCGGTGCTGTGTTCCACCCCAGTTCAGTTGCTCCAACGATGGAAGGGTTCACCACAACAGGGATCCGCTCTCCAGACTGTCTTTCGCCGCCTCAGATCTTCTTCCCCGCCGCCGACAGCCACGACAACTGCATTACCATCATCAACTGAGCAGATGACCTTGAGGACTACACGGGTCCGCAAGAGAGGTCGCACTCTTCCGGATCTGCTTACGTTATGCATCGCTTAATATGATGACATGCTACTTTATCGTCGTGTTCACCTATTAGACTCCGACTCAGGTCCAAACTTATGCTAAAACTTGAGTTTTTAAATGGTTGTGGGGTACATATTGGGGCAGCAATCAGTACTATCTGTCTAGTATCTGGTTAATCTCGGGTGTCTACTATGAGTTTCATGTTGGGTGCAAACAAACATTAAAGGAGCCATTATATGTATTTTTTAACTAAAGCTATTATCTGCCTGCTATCATTGGTTTTGGGTCTATCCACAGTTTGCTACCATCACTCTGGATTTGTGCATGCACTCCTTACATAATCTCACTATGTTTTATTCCTATGCATGTGAGTTATTGTACACAACGGAACTGAACATGTAGAGCAAAAGAGACGAGCCTTGCATGGCAATAAAATTTCATGCAGACGTCACTCCATGGTGGGCACAAAGGCAGCCCCCCTCCACCCATTTTGGATCGTAATCAAGAGGAAGATAACTGTTCGGAGGGGGATTCAGAAGCAGAAGACCACTCCTATTTACCCCATGAGGTCTTCACTCTAACTTGGCATGCTGATGTTGGTTATATCATGCATATGGTGTGTAACGCCCACGATGCGGCTATATCTCCCACGTGTCGAGGCACGACTTAGAGGCATAACCGCATAGTGGTTTTGTCGCAAGAAGGGTCATCTTCACACAATCCCATGTAATGAACAAGAATGGGATAAAGAGTTGGCTTACAATCGCCACTTCACACAATACATAAATATAATTCATACATCATCCAAAAATACAAACATAGACCGACTACGGTCAAGATCCAAATGAAAATAAGACAACCCCAAATGCTAGATCCCCGATCGTCCCAACTGGGCTCCACTACTGGTCATCAGGAAAAGACACATAGTAACGACCACGTTCCTCGTCGAACTCCCACTTGAGATCGACGCCATCATCTGCACTGGCATCGTCGGCACCTGCAACTGTTTTGGTAGAATCTGTGAGTCACGAGGACTCAGCAATCTCACACCCGCGAGATCAAGACTATTTAAGCTTAAAGGAAAGGAAGGTGTAATGAGGTGGAGCTGCAGCGGCTATAAGCATATATGGTGGCTAACATACGCAAAAGAGAGCGAGAAGAGAAGCAACGGAGCGGTCGTCAACTAGCAATGACCAAGAAGTGATCCTGAACTCCTACTTACGTCTAACGTAACTCAGACCGTGTTCACTTCCCGGACTCCGCCGAGAAGAGACCATCACGGCTACACACGCAGTTGATGTATTTTAATTGGGTCAAGTGACAAGTTCTCTACAACCGGACATTAACAAACTCCCATCTTGTTGAGGATATAAACCTTAGAGTCACCCGCCCAGAGGGGACGGGTTACCCATAATGGTCATCACCTGAAGCCCGGCATCAAGCTTGAAGACGGTGGGCCAAAGATGGGCTTAAGACCCGGCAATGGCTTAAGGCCCGTAGTTACAACCGCCATTATGGTAGAACTTGTAGTGTAAGGCAAGAATAGTTGAGAGTCCGAGCCGGACACTCTTATGAGCCGGCTGGGACTCTGAGAGCTGCTGGGCGTCAACCTCTCTATATAAAGGGACGACCCGGCGGCGGTTTAAGGACAAGAAAGATCTTATCGAGAGCCAGGCATAGCAACCAAGCTCCCTGCTCATCGAAACCCTAATCAATACCACCTCAACTGGACGTAGGCTTTTACCTTCATCGTAAGGGGCCGAACCAGTATAACCGTCGTGTTCCTTGTCCCGCTTAACCCCTTTAAGCTTCCTAGTTGCGATGGCTCCACGACTAAGTCCTAGCTCAAGGACATCTGCCGTGACAATTCCACGACAGTTGGCGCCCACCGTGGGGCTAGCACACGGTGGATTTGAGTTCTTGAAGGGCAGCTTCGAAGGGCTCATGGGATACGCTGTGGGCCGGATGACCAAGAGTCGTCGCGGCAAGCTCTACATCGACGATGCAAACTGGGGCCCCGACGCCGGCTCAATTGAGTACGGGTACCGGGTCCCCTTCGGCGGAATTCATGTCTTCATTGGCAAGATTGGTGAGCCGGACCCTGAGCCGGATCTCTGCGCCGATCTCATCGAGCCGGCTCAGCACGCACGACCCGCCCGGGCCCTCCCTGCCTTGAAGCATGCTTTTGTGGGATGTGTCCATGAAGGGGTCTCTGATGGATCTGGATCGGGTGATGAGACGGCCGCCGGCTCTGACGGCGAGTCGTCCACAGATGAGTCAAACTCGTTATATCAACTTCAAGATGGCAGGCTCATGGGTTGTTCCGATGGTGACAGTATTCCGGACCCGTTTGAGCTGCCAAGCCGGGTTGGAATCTTCATGGCCGGTGCACAGCCTGTTCAGAACCCTACCGCCGGGTCGGGAAACCCAGTGCCCTCGCCGGCTCAGGTGCTGATGGATCTCACGGACAAGATGACGGCCCTGTTGACCGCCATGGTTGACCCGACGGATCAAGCTCAGCATGACGCGGAGGTAGCGCAGTTAAAGGTAGATCTAGTGAAAGCCAAGGAGGATCTGGCGGCGGAAGGGATCAGGATGGCTGCGGAGAGGGCGGCTCTCGACGCCCAGACTCAGTTGATTCAGGCGCAGTCCTTCCGGCTCACTATGGATCAGAACGCGTCCAATGAGGTCATGAGATGGAGGCATCAAAAGGCCCAATCTCGACTCCCTCCGGTCTACGATCCTCGAAACCTCTTCAACACGCCAGGTGCAGGGTCTAGTAACCCGCCGGGGATCATAGTGCCCGGGTCTGGGACCCCTGTTCAGCCACAAGTGATGGGGCCTCCCCGGGTGAACCCTGCCCCGCCTCAATATGTGCCAATACCGCCGGGTCATTATGCTAACCCGCTGGAGAACATGGTCGCCGCAGCAGCACGGTTGGCGGCTCTCCCAATTGACGGCGACTCTCCAACGGCTATTGAAACCCGCCGGGTCAGAGAACTCCTTCAGACAGCACTGGCGCAGCAAGAGGCGTACTCTTACAGCCGGGACAGGATCCACTCAACCCCTCGTCCAGGCCGGAGCCCGAGTTATAGCAGACACATGGTCTCAGCGACCGGCTCAAGCAATGTCCGACGCCATGACCCGCCCCCTGGCCATGGCCCGGCTCATAACAGAGCCTTTCACGCAACAGACCAAGACAGAGCGCGACAAGAGGCGGAGCAGGTGCCTCAGTTGACGGCTTACCAGACACCCCCGGCTTATCCAACGACTTCCGTCGACGTAGGTATCCCTACGAGGACTGGAGGTGTCCCTTGTTTAGTGCCAGCTCTCCGCAATGAACGTCTACCCAAAGATTTCAAAGGGCCTAGGAAGGTGCCTAATTACACGGCTGATTTACAGCCCGGAGCTTGGATCGAGAGTTACGAGATGGCCATGGAATTGCTGGAGGTCAGCGAAGCGGCGATGGCCAAGTACTTCACCATGATGTTAGATGGGACTGCCCGTACTTGGTTGAAAGGGCTACCACTGAATTCCATCGGGTCTTGGGCTGAGCTGAAAGCCCGTTTCATCCAAAACTTCAAGGATACCTATAGGCAGTCTATGTCAATTGTGGATTTGACTAACTGTAAACAGCAGGAGGGTGAGTCTACGACACATTGGGTTCGCCGGGTCAAAGAGATCATACATTCATCTGATAAGATGGATGCCGGCTCTGCAGTCTTAATGTTGGAGCAGAATTGTCGTTTCCTGTCCCTGAAGATGAAACTTGGGCGGCTTAAGCGCGACTGCAATGATATGGGTACACTGATGGCGGCTCTCGTCAAGTACGCCGACTCTGATAGTACCAAGGACCCCGCTTCAGATGATGAAAGGACAGGGAAGGGAAAGAAGAACGGCAATGGCAAGGGTCCTCAGCATAACCCGGGAAACCAAGGAGGTGGCAAGCGTAAGGCCGATGGCAGCCTAGAGTTCGTGGCCAACGCCAGCTCACAGGGTAATAACCAGCGACGCAAGGGTAGGCCGCCTCCCCGAGCCGGCGGGTCAGGCTCGACGCTGGAGCAGCTGTTGAATGAGCCTTGTCCAAGGCATGGCTCTAGGGAGAAGCCAGCTACTCACCTATGGAAGGATTGCGCCATCATGAAAGCCTTTAAGAATTCCAATGCCTTTAATGGCAACCATGGCCCGGGCGGCGGCTCAGGCGCTGGTGGTTTTCATGGCCCGGGCAGCGGCTCAAATTCTAATCCTCAGAATGGTCAAGGGGGCTTTAATCAGCAGTCTGGCCAGGGTCATCAACAGCAGCAGGGGGGTTATCAGACCAATCCAAAGCAGCTTAACGGTGGACAGTATCACGTATTTACCACCAGTCTGTGTAAGCGAGATCAGAAGCTTCATAAGAGCGCTGTGAATGCTGTTGAGCCGGTGGTTCCACGCTATTTAAGATGGTCTGAGCAGCCTATTGTGTGGAGTAGGGAGGATCACCCTCCCCGGGTTGATAATCCGGGTCACTTGGCCTTGGTGGTGGCTCCTCAGGTGGGAGGATATAAGTTCACTAAGGTGCTCATGGATGGAGGCAGCAGTATCAACATCCTCTATTATGAGACTTTCCGTCGTATGGGGTTGATTGATAAGAACCTCAGCCAGTCAAACACTATTTTCCATGGTGTGGTGCCTGGTAAGTCGGCTTATTCAGTTGGCAAGATCGAGTTGGAAGTGGCCTTTGGAGACGAGTACAACTACAGGGTGGAAAAATTTACCTTTGAGGTGGTCAAGATAAGAAGTCTGTATCATGCCATATTTGGGCGGCCGGCTTACGCCAAGTTCATGGCTCGGCCGTGTTACGTGTATTTACAGCTCAAGATGCCGGGCCACAATGGGACCATTACGGTTCACGGCAGCCGGAAGGTGGGCTTGGAGTGTGAGGAAGGCAATGCAGCTTATGCAGAGTCTGTTTGTGCAACAGAGGAGTTAAAATTTTACAAGGACAATGTTGACCCAACAAATATGACCTCTCTAAAGAAGCCTACTACGGAGCATGAGCCGGCAATGAAATTTAAGTCGGCTGATGAGACTAAACTTGTTGATTTCATTCCAGGTGATTCATCTCAGCAGTTTAGCATCAGTGCCAATCTGGATCCAAAATAGGAAAGCGCGCTCATCGAGTTCATCCGTGAGAATAGGGACATTTTTGCATGGAAACCTTCTGACATGCCAGGTGTACCTAGAGAACTCGCTGAGCACACTCTCAATGTTGATCCGAAATTTAAGCCGGTCAGGCAATTCCTTCGGCGGTTTAATGAAGAGAGGCAGAAAACCATTGGTGAAGAGGTGGCCCGGCTCTTGGCGGCCGGGTTTATTGTTGAAGTCTTTCACCCGGAGTGGTTAGCTAACCCGGTGCTCGTGCTCAAGAAGAATGGCACCTGGCGGATGTGTGTGGACTACACGGACTTAAACAAGGCATGTCCGGCTGATCCTTTTGCCCTTCCCCGTATTGATCAAATCATTGATGCTACGGCGGGTTGTGAGCGCTTAAGTTTCTTGGATGCTTATTCTGGATACCATCAGATTAAAATGGCAGTTAAGGACCAGGAGAAGACGGCGTTCATCACTCCCTTTGGAGCCTTCTGCTATGTGTCTATGCCTTTTGGACTCAAGAGTGCACAGGCGACTTATCAGCGTTGCGTGCAGAACTATCTTCATAACCAGATTGGGCGCAATGCTCATGCCTATGTAGATGATATTGTGGTCAAGTCCAGGGAGAAGGAAACCTTGATAGATGACCTGAGGGAAACCTTTGATAATCTCCGGGTCTACAAGATGATGCTTAACCCGGCCAAGTGTGTTTTTGGTGTTCCTGCAGGCAAGCTCTTGGGTTTTCTGGTTTCTAACAGAGGCATTGAAGCTAACCCGGAGAAGATCAAGGCAATCACCTCTCTGGCTAAGCCGGCGTGTATAAATGACGTCCAGCGCCTGGCGGGTCGTATCGCTGCTTTAAGCCGGTTTATAAGCCGTTTGGGTGAGAAGGCCATGCCATTGTACCAGTTGATGAAGAAAACTGATGACTTTGTCTGGAATGATGCTGCTAATACTGCTTTTGAGGATTTGAAGAGACAGCTGGCTGAGCCCCCAGTCCTTGCTGCTCCGGTTGACAAGGAGCCTTTATTGCTGTATGTAGCTGCTAACACACGGGCCGTCAGTGTGGCCGTGGTGGTGGAGCGCAAGGAAGAGGGCAAGGAGCATCCGGTTCAGCGGCCGGTTTATTACGTCAGTGAAGTGCTCATTGAGTCCAAACAGCGGTATCCACATTGGCAGAAGCTTGTTTATGGTGTGTTCATGGCAAGCCGGAAGCTTAAGCATTACTTCCAGGGTCACCCTATCACTGTGGTTAGTTCTGCCCCCCTTGGAGATATCATTCAAAACAGAGAGGCCACAGGGAGAGTGGCTAAGTGGGCTATAGAGCTCGGACCTCATGGTCTGAAATACGTACCACACACTGTTGTTAAATCTCAAGCCTTGGTGGATTTCATCAACGATTGGACAGAGCTACAAGTACCCAAAGAAAAGTCGGATAACACATATTGGACTATTCACTTCGATGGGTCCAGGCAATTGGAGGGCTCGGGGGCTGGAGTTGTATTGGCTTCCCCTAAAGGTGACAAGTTTCATTATGTGCTACGGTTGATGTTTCCTTACACTAACAATGCGGCTGAGTATGAGGCCTTGCTCCATGGTCTTCGGATGGCTAAAGAGATGAGCTTGATCCGGGTAAGGTGCTTCGGCGACTCAGACTTAGTGGCTCAACAAGTATCAGGCAAGTGGGATTCCAAGGACCCTCTCATGGCGGCTTATCGCCGTGAAGTTGATGCCATTGCTGGGCACTTTCAGGGTTACCAAGTAGAGCACATCGATCGCATGAAGAACGAGGCGGCTGATGCTTTAAGCCGGCTGGGCTCTCAGCGAAAACCGGTGCCGCCTAATACTTTCCTGGACGTCTTGCATAGCCCTTCTGTTAAGTTGCCTACAGAGGAAGACTTGGCTGTCCCTGACCCGGAGGCACAATTGGTGGCGGCTCTCCACATCATCCCGGACTGGACAGTGCCCTATCTGGCTGACATGACCCGGGGAGATTTGCCTGAGGATGAAACTTTGGCCAGACAAATAACCCGGCGGTCTAAGTCAATGGTTGTTATCAATGGTGAGTTGCATCGCCGCAGTGTTACGGGAGTGTTTCAGCGTTGTGTCTCCCCTGAGGAAGGTCAAGAGATCTTGCGTGAGATTCATGAAGGGGATTGTGGCCATCATGCCGGCTCAAAATCCCTTGTGGCCAAGGCTTTTCGTCATGGTTTTTATTGGCTGACGGCTCATGCTGATGCGGAGGACTTGGTCAGTAAATGTGATGGTTGCCAAAGGTTCTCACGACGGGCTCATGTGCCGGCTCAGGAGCTGAGGATGATACCAATCACATGGCCATTTGCGGTCTGGGGGCTTGATATGGTTGGGCCTTTTAAAAGGTCCAAGGACAAGAAGACCCACCTCTTGGTGGCAGTTGACAAGTTCACAAAGTGGGTTGAGGCAGAGCCCGTTACCAAGTGTGATGCAGCCACGGCGGTTCTGTTCATGAAAAAGGTGATATTTCGCTTTGGTTTTCCACACAACATTATAACTGACAATGACACCAATCTGTCTAAGGGTGCTATGGAGGAGTTTTGTCAACGAGAGCATATTCGACTTGATGTTTCATCAGTGGCTCACCCTCAATCCAATGGTCAAGCTGAGAGAGCTAATCAGGAGATTATGAAAGGCATCAAGCCTCGGCTTTTGGTCCCTTTGCAACGGACGCCGGGTTGTTGGGTGGAGGAGTTACCCTCCGTGTTATGGAGCATCAATACTACTCCTAACAGGTCTACGGATTTCACGCCTTTCTTCATGGTTTATGGAGCGGAAGCAGTCCTCCCCAGTGATATCCGTCATGACTCGCCTCGAGTGGCGGCTTATGTTGAGGCGGATAATGAACAGGCGCGCCAAGATGCTCTTGACTTGTTGGACGAACAGCGTGATGTGGCAGCAGCTCGATCAGCGATTTATCAACAAGACCTGCGCCGTTATCACAGTCGCCGGGTTAAGTCCCGGGTCTTCCAGGAAGGTGATCTGGTGCTCCGTCTCATCCAAGATCAAACCGATGCGCACAAGCTATCCCCGCCTTGGGAAGGACCCTTTGTGGTCAGCAAGAACTTGCACAATGGGTCATATTACCTCATTGACGTTCGGGAGCACAAAGATTCACGCAAGTCGGAGGAGGAGACCCGTCGGCCGTGGAACATAGCTCAGCTTCGGCCTTATTACACTTGAGCCACCGGCTCTCATAATGTACATATTTCTATAAGCCATGTATATATTATGATAAGCAATAAAGCAGGACCTCTATCCTTTTTTCTCCTCCAAAGGTAAAGGTGTTGTTTCCATTACAAGATCACATGGTAACTTGGAGGTGGATCCGGCTTATGATCGTATTCGAATCTAGCCGTATGCAATATAATCACTTGGGGGCTTCCTGTTCAAACATAGGTCGTATTCGAACCAAAGAGAACATAGCTGTCGATACCCATTTGATTGGCAAAGTGCCGAGCCCATTGGGGAGTGTTCTTTGATCATATTTGAATCATAGCTCAACCCCCTTTGGGAACCGACGTGGATCGTATTCGAATCAGCGTCGTTAAACAACTCTTAAGGTCATTTGGGGGCTTCCTGTTCAAACATGGGTCGTATTCGAACCAAAGAGAACATAGCTGTCGGTACCCTCTTGATCGGCATCGCCAAACCCACTGGGGGCTAAATGATCGCATTCGAATCTTAGCTTAACCCCTTTAGGGACGGGTCTCTGGTCGTATTCGAACCAGAAGCTCCTAAGTTTTGATTTTCTGATTTACAACGAGTTCTTCTGGTTGTATCAACAGTATACACGGTGGTTCTTATTCCGCTGGCTTAACTTTGACTCACAGTGCTAGTCGAACACAATCGGTGTTATCAAGACTGGTAAACCGGAATTGAGGTACCAACCTTATTACCCGGGTTATATAAACCGGAAGTGTACTTGAAGGCCGGTAAGTGTGTTATTACGGTTATATCAAGGACATAATTGAGGACCAGTCTTTTGTGACTTAGATTCATATTCTGGGTTATATGTATGAGACTATGATTCTCAGTGCGCTAAGCCGCCTAGAGACTTGTGATTTGTTTTTCCATGCAGGATAGTTAAAGACAGCTATTTGAGCTTAAGGAAAATGAATGATCAATTATGACCCGGAAAATATAAGGAAGCAACTTCAATGGAGTTACGCATTCAACACGTGCACGATGGCACGACAAAGTTAAAATGTTGGTCCTACTCTATTACAAGACTCTCAGAGTCCAAAAGGATGAAGCATTGTTTAACAAGCCGCGTAAAGAATCAAGATGCTTGCCGGGTCGACGCTTCCGGCTCATCCCTCTCTGCTCCTCCGGCTGTTCCCAAGACCTGGAAGGTTGATGATTTCCAGTCAATGCCGCTCAAAGCTTCAAATTGAGCTTCCTCGTCAATTAACCCGGCCGGGTCAATTTCCGGGGCAAAGGTGTGCTTACGAGTCGGCGGGACTAAGCTGATGGCTTCATAACGCGGAGTGGGGATCCTCTGATTCTCTGCATCGTAACCTGGCTGGTACTTGGTCAGGTCAGTGTCATTCCTAATCAGGGTGGCCACCGGGCGCACGATCTTCACACAGGCAGCAAAGTCCTTTTGGTCGAAAGGGGTACCGTCTTCCTTCAAGCTGGGGTAACCAAGGGCAATGTCTGCCGGGTCTAGCTCTGGAAGGAAAGCCTTGGCCCGGCTCAGAGCTGCTATGGCTCCGGCTCTTGCAGAGGCCCGTCGCAGCTCTTGGACACGCTGAGGAAGAACAGCCAGCCGGCGAAGTACTTCCGCCAGGTGAGTCGGAACCTCATTTGATAGGGCCACCACGGCCAAAGCGCGCTGTGACCCGGTGTAGAGTTGCTCCACCAGGGTGTACACGGCCTTCAGCTTGGCCAGCATGTTCTGATTGAGGTTGGTGCTTCTGGGACCTGTTTAACAAAGTAAGATAAGCCGTTCTCAATGATGGGAGTTATGAGACATAAAAACTATACACTTGTTCAAAGCTTGCAGAAGGACTTACCGAAGATTGCGGCGACCATTTGTGACACATGGCGTTTTAAGCCGGAGAGTTCGGCGGTTCTCTCCGACAGAGCCTTCTCCGCCTGTTCGGCCCGGCTTACAAGAGCAGCCTTCTCTTCGGCCCAAGTCTTCCTTGCAGCTTCAAACTTTTTCTTCAGCGTCTCTTGAGCAGCAATGCTGGATTCAAATTTGGCATTGGCCTTCCGGGTCTCAGTTTCCTGAGTCTTCAGGCGGCTCTTCAAATCAGAGATATCAGCCTCAAACTTCTTGCAAGCAGCCTGCACAATTTCCGGGTTATAGTATGAACAGTTAGTATGCAACTTTAAAGTCCCAAGCACTTTCCAAGCAAAGACACTTGGCACTTGGGGGCTAATGCATGTTGAAAGTTTCTGTCTACAAAATTACCGGTTCATGAGAGTAAGCCGGAAGATAAGTCTACAACATATTCTATCATAAGAAGTAGACTTGGGGGCTAGAGTATGGTAAAGATAACTATGCAGTAAGCAATAGAGTGGTACCTCAGATTTCGGCTGTATCTGATTCACCATGTCGATCTCCAAATCCCGGCTCTTGTGCACCTGACTGACATAGCCGGAGACGATCTCTCCGATGCTCAAGTTAGTATAGTTGGTGAGGTCCAGATTGGCCCGGCGGCGCTCTAGCAACTCTTCCTTGGCGGAGCACTTGGCCAGCACAGTGGGTCTCCCCGGCTCAACAAACTCCGTCCGGGTCATCGGCCGGCTGAGCCGGGCTAGAGGTCTCCGGATTAGCAGAAGTCTCTGTGATTGGCTTGTCGGTTGGAGCAGTGGCTTCAGGAGCAGAGGCAACTGACGGCTCTTGAGCTGAAACCTCCGGCTCAGTCACGACTGGCTCTTCGACCGGCTTATTCTTCTTTGCTCTTTTACTGAGCTTGGCTTGAGCACTGAAAGGACACAAGGTTAGTACAAAAGTATGAGTAAAGATAAGCACAACAAGAGATGATTATCATTACCCGGGTACGGTCTTGAAAGCCGGCAGGTTCGATTGCATAGAGTCGCCAGAGGAGGGTGAAGTTTCCTGATAATTCGAATCAGAAGAATTGAGCGGTTGACGTATAACACCCGCCAAAGGGTGAAAAGGATATAAGTTGGAGATAACCTCGGTCCGACGCTTCCTTGACGCCTCAGGTAAACCGGAGGAGAGGTCAGCATCCTTGTTGGTCCGGGTGTGCCGCCGGCTCTCATGAATCTGTTGCTTCAAAAGAAATTGAGGATCTTGATAAGCTAAGGGATGTGAAAATCTTACTTTCCGGGTTACTCTTCGGACTTTCAGCCTTGGCAAAGGCTCCGAGTGGGAGGAAAGTGTCATTACCTCTTCAATCACCGGGTTACTTGCTCCGGTGTCATCCTGCTGATGATCAGTATCAATAAGGTGGACAAAAATAAACAAGAAATACAATAAGAGCTTACAGGGTCAGGGGTTACCTCTGACTCGGAGCTGTCGCTTAGTTGGAGCAGCTCTGAAGCAGTAGGCCTGCTTCCCTTCTTGCGGGGAGCGGCTCTCCTGGCGGCTTTCTTAGCCTTGCTGGCCTTCTTGGCCGCCTCATGGTCATACTTGACCTTCCAGAATTTATCATCAGCCTGAAAAATACAATGACGATTTCTTAATGTTCAGATGAAAGCTATCTAAAGGAGAAAATAAGATGTTCAGATCAGCGGCTTACCGCTGGGGCCGGGTTGGTCTTGCAGAAGGGGCTTAAGCCGGTCCTCCCGCAGTCTGCCAAGCTCTCATTCAAGAGGGCCTTGGTCATGTCTTCAACAACATCTTCAGGAAGATCGTTGCGGCTGTGTCGCAGGGGGTCGTCTTTCCGGCCCGTGTAATCACACATTAAGCCGGGGCGGCGGCTCAAGGGGATCACCCGCCACGAGATCCAGACCCGGACCAGATCAATGCCATTGAGGCCATTTCCCAGGAGAGCCTTGATTTTGTTGATGGTGGGGATCAGAGGTTGGCGCTCCGCCTGAGATAGCTTGTCTGACAGAGGGTGAGTTGGTTCCAGACGCGAGGGGCGAAAGCCAGGCAGCGGGCTCTCGTCAGCCGGTGAAGTATCCTGGCAGTAGAACCACGTCTGGTTCTAGTCCTTTGGGTGGCTTGGCGGCTCGGCGTAAGGAAAAAGGCAGTCTCTCCGGCGTTGAATGGAGATTCCACCAAGTTCCAGGCTCGGTCCGTTGGCGCACTCATTCTGGCGGTTCAAATAGAATAGCTCTCTAAAGAGCAGAAGGCTGGGCTCTTCTCCAAGGTAGACTTCACAGAATACTTGGAAGTTGCATATGTTTGACACGGAATTGGGTCCTATGTCTTGTGGCCGTAGATCAAAGAAATTCAGCACATCTCTAAAGAACTTTGAGCCGGGCGGTGCGAAGCCCCGGCTCATGAGATCCGCAAATATTACCACCTCCCCGTCCCTTGGCTGTGGTCTCTCTTCTGACGGGTCAGGGGCGCGGTAAGACATGACATCCTTCTTGGGCAGGTAACCCGTTTTCACAAAGTCTGCTAAGGTTTCATCAGTGACGTTGGACCTCATCCAGTTGCACGTGATGGGTGCTTTGGGAGCTTTGGGAGGCATGGTGAAAGTCGGAAGCCTATGTTAAAAGGAAATGTCCGGTTTAATTATAAGCCGGAGGAAATTTACAGTTCAATGTTTAAAGTGGCGGCTTATGAAGGGGCCTAATGACATATAGCTAAGTGCATCGGGTTATCTAAGCCGCTGGAGGTATCGAGAGTAATTCAAATTGTCTACAGCTTTATCATAAATGAGCCGGAGGATTTTACGGCGCATGGTTTCTTTTGAGCTGGAAAATTTTACGGCACGCGGCTTCTTTAAGCCGGAAATGTAAGCCGCCATGACTCAGCAGATGCAGTTTTTTACTAAGTGTGGTGAAAACAGGTTTTACACATCGCAGTAACTAATTTGGATCAAAACGGTCGACTAAAGAGGAAAATTTCAAGACCTAAAACAGACGCAGAAGAAGTTCGCAGGTTCGAACGGAGCCTCTATGCAATAAAAGGGGATCTATGTACATTGAGAATGGAAGTGAAGCAGCTACCGTAGCAGTTTTGTATAGTTTAAAGATCAAGGAAAGGTGGTAATAATAAAATCTACCAAGGGTTCGTGATGGACGGCGATGAACACGGGAAGAATAGGAAGGAACCCTAATGCAGATCTATTCTACGAGGTAGCAAGGACTTACGGGTGCTGGAAAGATGCGGAGGTCGCCGCAGTTTCTCTGGTCACGTCAGGTTGACGCAGCGGCCGGAGTCGGGGAAGACTCGGAGACCCGCGGCGGCGGCGGCGGCAGTGGAGCTCGAGCGGCAGCGCAGTGGCGACAGGAGGAAGAAGACGGAGGCGACGAGTGACCAGAGGCTGGTGGGCCGGGCTATTTATAAGGCGAGGCTCATAAGTGGGCGCGAGAAATGAGGAGGCCACGGCGTGGTTATCTCGCCATAAAAACGCCTCGATTTTCGGGACGTCAGTTAAAGATAAGATCCGTTGCGGATATGATGGAGTAAAAAATGGATTTAATGGAAGATGACGTCACGGCGGATTACCCGGAATCCAGAAGATGACGTCACGGCGGGTTATGGCCTTCACACAATTGTAAGCCGGAGATTTTCTGTCGAAAGGATTGAAGATTGACATGAGCCGGCTCAAATCAATCTGGGGCCTAATGTTGAGGATATAAACCTTAGAGTCACCCGCCCAGAGGGGCCGGGTTACCCATAATGGTCATCACCTGAAGCCCGGCGTCAAGCTTGAAGACGGTGGGCCAAAGATGGGCTTAAGACCCGGCAATGGCTTAAGGCCCGTAGTTACAACCGCCATTATGGTAGAACTTGTAGTGTAAGGAAAGAATAGGTGAGAGTCCGAGCCGGACACTCTTATGAGCCGGCTGGGACTCTGAGAGCTGCTGGGCGTCAACCTCTCTATATAAAGGGACGACCCGGCGGCGGTTTAAGGACAAGAAAGATCTTATCGAGAGCCAGGCATAGCAACCAAGCTCCCTGCTCATCAAAACCCTAATCAATACCACCTCAACTGAACGTATGCTTTTACCTTCACCGTAAGGGGCCGAACCAGTATAACCCTCGTGTTCCTTGTCCCGCTTAACCCCTTTAAGCTTCCTAGTTGCGATGGCTCCACGACTAAGTCTTAGCTCAAGGACATCTGCCGTGACAATTCCACGACACATCTGCCTCATAACCGCAGGCACGACTTTCGAAAGATTATACCCTGCAGGGGTGTCCCAACTTAGCCCATCATAAGCTCTCACGGTCAACGAAGGATAAACCTTCTCCCGGTAAGACCTGATCAGTCTCGGAATCCCGGTTTACAAGACATTTCGACAATGGTAAAACAAGACCAGCAAAGCCGCCCGAATGTGCCGACAAATCCCGATAGGAGCTGCACATATCTCGTTCTCAGGGCACACCGGATGAGCAGTCCGTACAACTAAAACCAATCCTCGAGTTTCCCCAAGGTGGCGCTGCAAAGGGCTCTAGTTTGGACCAGCACTCAGAGGAACACTGGCCCGTGGGTTTAAAATAAAGATGACCCTCGGGCTCTAGAAAACCTGGGGGAAAAAGGCTTAGGTGGCAAATGGTAAAACCAAGGTTGGGCCTTGCTGGAGGAGTTTTATTCAAGGCGAACTATCAAGGGGGTCCCATAAATCACCCGACCGCATAAGGAACGCAAACTCAAGGAACATAATACCGGTATGACAGAAACTAGGGCGGCAAGAGTGGAACAAAACACTAGGCATAAGGCCGAACCTTCCACCCTTTACCAAATACATATAGATGCATTAATTAAATAAGAGATATTGTGATATCCCAACAAATCCATGTTGCAACATGGAACAACTTCAACTTCACCTGCAACTAGCAACGCTATAAGAAGGGTTGAGCAAAAGCGGTAACTTAGCCAAACAACGGTTTGCTAGGAAAGGATGGTTAGGGGCTGACATGGCAATATGGGAGGCATGATATAGCAAGTGATAGGTAGCGCAGCATGGCAATAGAGCGAACAACTAGCAAAGCAAAGATAGAAGTGATTTCAAGGGGTGGTCATCTTGCCTGCAAGGTTCTCAGAGTTGTCGAAAGCTTGATCCTCGTAAGCGTACTCAACAGGTTCCTCGTTCACGAACTCGTCTCCCGGCTCTACCCAAGACAAGAACACAAACAAACGGAACCACAATCAACCACGAGAAATGCACAAGCAACATGATGCAAAACATGTATGATATGCAAGATATGATACGCGATGCATATGCGTGCTCCGGAAGGAAAAAGATGAACAAGGCAGTAACTTGGCAAACCAAGCATGCCACTGGAAAGATGAGATGATTTCGGTCAAAATCGATATAAAGATCACCGGAAACGGATGCACGGTTTGCAAATGGCAAGCAAAACAAGAATGGCACGAATCTGCGATTAACAGCATGATAGCACTTAAAATGCAACAAGCAACAATGCTACAACACTCCAACATAGCAACAAAGCATATGACAGTAATCTACAGGAGATTCTTGACAAAAGATGAACAGTGAGCTACGGCTAGTTCACAACATAACAAGCTCAAACAAGCATGACAAAAGTGCAAAAGATAACAGGTTCACAGACTTAGTGAAATTACTGGACATGGCGGAAAACAGCATCAGGTAGCAATGTTCGAAGCACGAAATCAACATGCTACAGGAACTTAACATAGCAAAAAAAGGCATGGCAGTATTCTACTAAATGCATATGACAAAAGTCCCTTACTGACCATAAGCCAAAAAGGACTAGAAGATATGATGGCAAGCATGTAAACATAGCAAGTTTCGTTATCAGGTTTCAGACTTAGCAGAAAACAGAGCATGGCAGAAACAATAATATGAGGGCATGTTGGTGATGCGGTGGTGCGACGCGGCGGGGAGAGGCACGCCGGCGGGCGGGGAGCGGGCCGAGGGGGCCGGCGCGGTACGGGCGGCGGCGGGCGCCTGGGCTGCCACGTGGCGGCGCGTGGTTCGCTGCGGCCGTCGGTGGCGATTTGTCCGGCGCGGCGCGAGGAGCGGGTTAGGGTTCGTCTGCGATTCGTTTACGGGAGGGGAAGGAGTTTTATAGGTAGAGGGAGCTAGGAGAGTCCAAATGAGGTGCGGTTTTCGCCCACACGATCGTGATCGAACGACCTAGAGCATGGAAGAGAGTTTGGTGGGTTTTGGGCTGGTTTTAGGGGGGGTTTTGCTGCACACACAAATTCACCTTGCGGATGCCCGGTTAACCGTTGGAGTACCAAACGACCTCCAAATGGAACGAAACTTGACCGGTGGTCTCCGGGTGGTATATTAAGGCCACTTGACAAGCCTCGGTCCATTCCGAGAATGTTTGACACCTGCTCACGAAAGAAAACAAGAGGGGTGCACCGGAGGAGATAGGAGCGCCGGATTGCAAAACGGACAACGGGGAAAATGTTCGGATGCATGAGACGAACACGTATGCAAATGCAATGCACATGATGACATGATATGAAATGCATGACATGAACAAAATACAAAACGAAAGACAAAACCCGACCACGGAGGGAATATCATAACACATAGCCGGAAATGGCAAGAGTCGGAGTTACAAATATGGAAAGCTACATCCGGGGTGTTACAACACTCCACCACTACGAGAGGATCTCGTCCCGAGATCTAGGACTGAAAGAACTCCAGATATTCGGAACGGAGATGGTCCTCGCGTTCCCAGGTGGCTTCCCGGTCGGAATGGTGCGACCACTTCACTTTCAGGAATTTGATTGAATTGTTGCGAGTCTTGCACTCAGTTTCTTCAAGAATAGCAACGGGGTGCTCATGATAAGACAAATCTTCTTGGAGGTCAATCTCTTCGAAGTTGATAGTGCGGTCAGGCGTCTTGAAGCACTTGCGGAGCTGTGACACGTGGAACACATCGTGCACGTTCGCGAAGTTGGAAGGAAGTTCAAGTTGATAGGCGAGGTCGCCTCTTTTGCCAGTGATCTTGAAAGGACCCACGTATCTAGGGGCAAGCTTCCCTTTGATACCGAAGCGACGAGTGCCTTTCATTGGAGAGACGTGGAGGTAGACATGGTCTCCGACCTCGAAAGCCAAATCACGATGCTTACTATCATAGTAACTCTTCTGACGCGATTGCGCGGCTTTGAGATTATCACGGATGACTTTACACATTTCTTCAGCTTCAGTGATTAAGTCATTGCCAAGAAGTTGGCGTTCACCAGTCTCTGACCAATTGAGAGGAGTACGGCACTTTCTGCCATAGAGAATCTCGAATGGGGCCTTGCCTGAGCTTGCTTGGAAGCTGTTGTTGTAGGAGAACTCAGCATATGGAAGACAATCTTCCCATTTCATGCCGAAGGAAATGACACAAGCCCTGAGCATATCTTCAAGAATTTGATTGACTCGCTCGACTTGGCCACTAGTTTGAGGATGGAAAGCTGTGCTGAAGCGAATGTTTGTGCCCATGGCCTTCTGGAAGGAGTCCCAGAACTTAGAGGTGAAGATGCTTCCATGATTAGAAGAAATCAATTGTGGAATGCCGTGCAAAGAGACAATTCTGGAGGTGTATAGCTCTGCCAACTGAGCTACTGTGATGGATTCTTTGATTGGAAGGAAATGAGCCACTTTAGAAAGCTTGTCGATGACAACGAAGATAGCATCATTTCCTTGCTTGGACTTTGGAAAACCAGTCACGAAGTCCATTTCGATATGATCAAACTTCCATTCTGGGATAGCAAGAGGTTGAAGGAGACCAGCTGGTTGTTGGTGTTCTGCTTTCACTCTTCGACAGACATCACATTCATTCACGAATTGAGCAATTTCTTGCTTCATTCGAGTCCACCAATACGACTGCTTGAGGTCATGATACATCTTCGTACTTCCAGGATGAATGGATAGGAGAGAATTGTGCGCCTCGTTCATAATGACTTTTCTTAGATCACCTTTAGGAACCACAATCCGGTCCTCGAAGAATAAAGTGTCTCTGTCATCAATGCGATAACACTTGTATTTGGAAAGACCCTTGTCGATACCACGTTTCACCTTCTTCACCATGGCATCAAGAAGTTGTGCCTCATGAATTTGATCTTCCAAAGTAGGAGATACTATGAGGTTGGCAAGAAAGCCTTGAGGAACAACTTGGAGATTCAGCTTGCGGGAAGCTTCACAAAGATCCGGTTGGAAAGGTTTGAGAATTAAGCTGTTGCAATAAGCCTTCCTGCTTAAAGCATCTGCAATGACATTGGCCTTGCCTGGAGTATACTCAATACTCGGATTGTACTCTTGAATCATTTCGACCCATCGAGTCTGCCTGAGGTTGAGGTTGGGCTGAGTGAAGATGTACTTGAGACTCTTGTGACCGGTGAATATGTCCACTTGTGTTCCCAACAAGAGATGTCTCCACGTTATTAATGCATGGACAACTGCCGCCAACTCAAGATCGTGAGTGGGGTAGTTCTTCTCGTTGGGCTTCAACTGACGAGAGGTATAGGCCACAACTTTCTTCTCTTGCATTAACACAGCACCGAGACCTTGGAGAGAAGCATCACAGAAAACTTCAAATGGCTTGGATTCATCAGGAGGAGTCAAGACAGGAGCTGTGACGAGTTTCTCTTTGAGAGTGTTGAAAGCAACATCACACTCAGGAGACCAGATGTACTTCACATGCTTCCGGAGGAGGTTGGAAAGAGGCTTTGCAATCTTGGAGAAATTCTCAACGAATCTTCGGCAATAGCTTGCAAGACCAAGAAAACTGCGGAGCTGCTTGACATTCTGAGGAGGTTCCCAATTCACAATTGCGGACACCTTCTCGGGGTTAACAGCGATGCCCTTAGCAGAGATGATGTGACCAAGGAAAAGAACTTCATCGAGCCAAAACTCACATTTAGAGAACTTCGCATAGAATTGATACTCCCTGAGCTTGTCGAGCACCAATCGCAAATGTTTGGCATGGTCCTTCTTATTCTTGGAGAAAACCAAGATATCATCGAGGTACACCAGGATGAATTCATTGGTATATGGGTTGAAGATGAAATTCATCATCCGAGAGAACACTGGAGGAGCATTGACAAGGCCGAAAGACACGACAGTATATTCATAAGAACCAAAGCTTGTTCTGAATGCTGTCTTAGGGATATCTTCTTCACGAATGCGAATCTGATTATAACCCATACGAAGGTCAAGCTTAGAGAATACTTTAGCACCTTTGAGTTGCTCGAAAAGCTCATTGATGTTGGGAAGTGGATACTTGTTCTTGATTTCCTTCTTGTTCAATGGACGGTAGTCGACACAAAGTCGGTCCGTGGCATCCTTCTTCTTGACAAAAAGAACACCACAACCCCATGGGGAAGAACTCGGTCTGATCAAACCCAGACGCTCTTGTTCATCGAGCTGTTTCTTCAATTCCTTCAGCTTGTTGGGTCCAAGCTTGTATGGACGCTTGCAAACGGGTTCAGTGCCTGGCTCTAGTTCGATAACGAACTCAACTGGCCGATGAGGAGGCATACCCGGAAGCTCTTCTCGAAAGACATCTTGATACTCATAAACGACTGGAATTTGAGAGATGGCATTCAATTCGCCCTTCTCACTGAGAGAAAATAACCGAATGGTTTCATCACGGGCGGCATAAATAATAACATCCTCAGAAGAGTGTGTCAATTGAATTTCCCTGGCAGCACAATCAAGTTGAGCCTTGTGCTTAGAAAGCCAGTCCATCCCGAGAATAAGATCAATATCCGAGTCACCAAGAACAATTGGAGAAGACAGAAATTCATAGTCGCCCATCTTGATTGCGGAATCCCGAACGAATGCTCGAGAAGTCAGTTGTCGAGCCGGAGAAACAATAGACAAAGGACTCGGCAATACTTCAGTAACCAGATCATGCATAGCCACAAAAGGTCTAGAAATGAAAGAATGCGATGCACCAGTATCAAAAAGAACTTTTGCAGGAATATCATTAACAGGAAGATTACCCATTATCACATCAGTAGATTCCTCCGCTTGAGCTGCATTCATCATGTTCACCTTTGTAGACTTTGGATTATGCTTGACCACTGCATTGCTGGAAGATCTGACAGGAGGAGGAGGCGGAAGGCGCCTTTGGTTGAAGCATTTGTTAGCATAGTGACCTTTCTGCTGACACTTGTTGCAAGTCACCTCTGAGAGTGGACGATGATAAGGAGCATTGGACTTTGGAGCTTGATTCTGAGACTTGTTCTGATAGCCAGAGTTGGAAGAGTTGGAAGAACCATGGCAACCTTTGTTCTTCTGCTGGTAAGGCTGACAAAACGGAGGAGGAGGAGGCAACCAGAACTTCTGTTGCTTAGCTGTCACAAGTGAGGAAGAAGAAGACTGAACTGCATCTCTGACTCTCTTCTTAGAAGCCTCACACTTGAGCTGAGCAGCCTCTTGCTTCAGTGCCATATTGTAGAATTGATCAAACTGATTAGGCTCAACAAGAACGAGAGCTAACTGCAGATCCTCTTTAAGGCCACCTCTGAAGTGGTAGATCATGCTCTTTTCATCAGGAACGTCTTGTTTAGCGAAGCGAGCAAGTTTCTGAAACTGGATGTTGTATTGATACATAGACATGTTGCCTTGCTTCAGATTGCGGAACTCCTCACGCTTGCTCTCAACAACACTTTGTGGAATGTGGTGCGCTTTGAAGTCCCGACAGAAGTCAGTCCAAGTGATCACACGACCTCCTCTGGAATCTTTGTATTGCTGAAACCAATCAGCAGCTTGGTCCTTGAGCTGAAAAGAAGCGAACTTGACATAGTCCTCAGGCCTGACATTGCTACATTCAAAATGCTTGTTTATGTCCACGAGCCAATCATCGGCATCCGTGGCCTCGGCACGGTAGCTGAAATACTTGGGCTGATTAGCGAGAAACTGGTTGAGAGTGCCAAAGTGAAGCTGATTGTTGCCTTGACCTTGATTGCCTTGATTGCCTTGCCCTTGGGTGCGTTCTTGCAAGAGTTGCAGAATCATCTGAGCATTGGCGTTGGTGGCTGCCACGATAGCTTGCCATGCCTCCGGAGGCGGAGGTGGTGGCGGAGGGTTCGCTTGACTCCCTTCATTGCGATCCGGATTCTGACGCGTTGGCGGAGCCATCCTGAAGAGGGTGACATCCGTTAGCATCTTGATAGATAAATAGATAAGTAGAATCAACGGATAGAAATTGCAACATATAGTCTTCACAATAAACATTTGAACGAAGATGAACGAATGAAATCCATAGTAAATCATCACAGTTCCATAAGTTGAGAAGCCACTTGAAAAAGATATGGAATCAACATCTGACTTCGAAGCAACTCGAATACCACAATACAAAACAAAACAAAGTATTGGCTTGCAGAATAAGACGAAACAAACATATGATCGAGATTTCGTCCGAAGTTTTCGTGGTGGGGCCCACACGGGCTCAATCGTACAGCACCATCATGTACAAGGCTATGCACATGACATACGAAGCGTCCCCGAGTCGGCATAGCCAAGGACTCTTTAAGACACTACGAGACCACTGTAAAACCAACCGTGTACAGGCGGACCACTAGACGTCAAACCCCAATCTCATATCGTGCGTCTGTCGGAAAGATATCCTAAGGCTACTTGAATTCCCACTTATAAACTCCCGAAACTTTCTGGTTATGCAATCTGGTGTTGGGGATACAGGGGACACAAAATATATCACCCAAACTAGCAATCCCTAGATCCAGCTGTATCCATCCGTCAACACATAACCAAGAAACCTTCGGAAATCGTTTACCTCAACCTTCGAAAAACATCAGTTATACAAGTTATGGCAATACTCCCGAACTCCCGCCCCAGTACTGGGTGGCGCCGAGGTGATCTCACCAACAACTGGATAAAAGAGATTTCGATGTCGGCGAAACTCAGGTATTCCAGAACTGCAACGATAAAATTGTGACGACAACACCTCGGAGCTCAACTCCCCAGGACACTGCCACAACCCCTAAATGTCAGGAGGCACCAAGAACAATGTTCTCGTCACAAAACCATCGGAACGATTCCAAGATACCCGCGTGATCCTAAATTTTTTTTAGTGAAATTTGAGGAGAGAATAGTCAAAACTTCTACGTCAGGAGACCTCACCAGAGCGACGAAGGGACTGAGGAGTAAAAAGAATCCTACTCTCCGATATATATAATCCTAAGACTCAAAACATTTTTGTTCTAGACTCAACAACGCCAGCGATTCGATCAAGCAGGGGGCTCCTAAGTCGGGGATGGCTCTGATAACCAACTTGTAACACCCACGATGCGGCTATATCTCCCACGTGTCGAGGCACGACTTAGAGGCATAACCGCATAGTGGTTTTGTCGCAAGAAGGGTCATCTTCACACAATCCCATGTAATGAACAAGAATGGGATAAAGAGTTGGCTTACAATCGCCACTTCACACAATACATAAATATAATTCATACATCATCCAAAAATACAAACAGAGACCGACTACGGTCAAGATCCAAATGAAAATAAGACAACCCCAAATGCTAGATCCCCGATCGTCCCAACTGGGCTCCACTACTGGTCATCAGGAAAAGACACATAGTAACGACCAGGTTCCTCATCGAACTCCCACTTGAGATCGACCCCATCATCTGCATTGGCATCGTCGGCACCTGCAACTGTTTTGGTAGAATCTGTGAGTCACGAGGACTCAGCAATCTCACACCCGCGAGATCAAGACTATATAAGCTTAAAGGAAAGGAAGGTGTAATGAGGTGGAGCTGCAGCGGCAATAAGCATATATGGTGGCTAACATACGCAAAAGAGAGAGAGAAGAGAAGCAACGGAGCGGTCGTCAACTAGCAATGACCAAGAAGTGATCCTGAACTCCTACTTACGTCTAACATAACTTAGACCGTGTTCACTTCCCGGACTCCGCCGAGAAGAGACCATCACAGCTACACACGCAATTGATGTATTTTAATTGGGTCAAGTGACAAGTTCTCTACAACCGGACATTAACAAACTCCCATCTGCCTCATAACCGCGGGCACGGCTTTCGAAAGATAATACCCTGCAGGGGTGTCCCAACTTAGCCCATCATAAGCTCTCACGGTCAACGAAGGATAAACCTTCTCCCGGTAAGACCCGACCAGTCTCGGAATCCCGGTTTACAAGACATTTCGACAATGGTAAAACAAGACCAGCAAAGCCGCCCGAATGTGCCGACAAATCCCGATAGGAGCTGCACACCGGATGAGCAGTCCGTACAACTAAAACCAATCCTCGAGTTTCCCCAAGGTGGCGCTGCAAAGGGCTCTAGTTTGGATCAGCACTCAGAGGAACACTGGCCCGGGGGTTTAAAATAAAGATGACCCTCGGGCTCTAGAAAACCCGGGGGAAAAAGGCTTAGGTGGCAAATGGTATAACCAAGGTTGGGCCTTGCTGGAGGAGTTTTATTCATGGAACTGTCAAGGGGGTCCCATAAATCACCCGACCGTGTAAGGAACGCAAACTCAAGGAACATAATACCAGTATGACAGAAACTAGGGCGGCAAGAGTGGAACAAAACACCAGGCATAAGGCCGAGCCTTCCACCCTTTACCAAATCTATATAGATGCATTAATTAAATAAGAGATATTGTGATATCCCAACATATCCATGTTCCAACATGGAACAACTTCAACTTCACCTGCAACTAGCAACGCTATAAGAAGGGCTGAGCAAAAGCGGTAACTTAGCCAAACAACGGTTTGCTAGGAAAGGATGGTTAGGGGCTGACATGGCAATATGGGAGGCATGATATAGCAAGTGATAGGTAGCGCAGCATGGCAATAGAGCGAACAACTAGCAAAGCAAAGATAGAAGTGATTTCGAGGGGTGGTCATCTTGCCTGCAAGGTTCTCAGAGTTGTCGAAAGCTTGATCCTCGTAAGCGTACTCAACAGGTACCTCGTTCACGAACTCGTCTCCCGGCTCTACCCAAGACAAGAACACAAACAAATGGAACCACAATCAACCACGAGAAATGCACAAGCAACATGATGCAAAACATGTGTGATATGCTAGATCTGATATGCGATGCATATGCGTGCTCCGGAAGGAAAAAGATGAACAAGGCAGTAACTTGGCAAACCAAGCATGCCACTGGAAGATGAGATGATTTCGGTCGAAATCGATATAAAGATCACCGGAAACGGATGCACGGTTTGCAAATGGCAAGCAAAACAAGAATGGCACGAATCTGCGATTAACAGCATGATAGCACTTAAAATGCAACAAGCAACAATGCTACATCACTCCAACATAGTAACAAAGCGTACGAAAGTAATTTACAGGAGATTCTTGACAAAAGATGAACAATGAGCTACGGCTAGTTCACAACATAACAAGCTCAAACAAGCATGGCAAAAGTGCAAAAGATAACAGGTTCACAGACTTGGTGAAATTACTGGACATGGCAGAAAACAGCATCAGGTAGCAATGTTCAGAGCACGAAATCAACATGCTACAGGAACTTAACATAGCAAAGCAAGGCATAGCAGTATTCTACTAAATGCATATGACAAAAGTTACTTAGTGACCATAAGCCAAAAAGGACCATAAGATATGATGGCAAGCATGTAAAATAGCAAGTTTCGTTATCAGGTTTCAGACTTAGCAGAAAACAGAGCATGGCAGAAACAATAATATGAGGGCATGTTGGTGAGCTTGATGCACTCACCACAAGGCAATGAATGACAAAACAAGCGTACCTACAGCAAGATGGCATGTTTATGAAGCTAACCATGGCAATAACAAGTACATAGCATGCATGGATCAACTACAATAAGCTTAGCAAAATTGCATATCATGTTAAGAATCTGCCAGAAATATTTTATAGCAAAAGTAGAGCAAGATTGAGTCATGCTATTGCACTTCATAATTGCAACCAAGGGCAGGAACGGATCAATTACAACAATATCTACAAAACATCCTTACTGAACATCTCCTAAATATGCATGGATCTCTCTGTAGCATCAAGTTTACGTGGCAACAAAATAACAGCAGACAAGGACTTAGAGAAATCACTAAGTCCCTGAAATCAGAAACATTACGGAGCCTACTTTGCATGCTTGTGCTAGTCACCACAGAGATCACTAAAATACATGGCATACACCCTTGGAAAGATGGCATGGCATACAACAAAACACATGTAGAGTTCATGCCCATAAGAGGCACAGATTAAATGATACAAAAATGACAAATCTCCAAGTTCAGATAAGAACCAGAAGATAACATCAACTAGCCCTCTTGCAACACGGATTTGGGTATCAAGATGACCACTAATGAACATGTTGCAATTGAACAAAATGTAGAGCATCACGAGGCGAACAATTTGACATATTACACGCGTGAAACGGAGCTACATGCAAGGAGTTATGCACTGATGAACATGGGCACTTGCTGTAAAATTGTAAGGACTTGGAAAAAAACGGGGGAAGGAAAGTCAACGCGAGCTACCAGATCTGGATCGGGGCTGTCCTCGAGGGAGTTCGCCGGCTCGGCCGCTGGAGCCTCGAGCTCGCCGTAGTGCGGGGAGGCGGCGGAGGAGGGAGAGGACGGCGGGGACGAGGAGGGTCGGAGGGGCACGCCGGCGCGGTGGAGGAGAGGCGGCGGAGTGGCGGCGCGCGGCGGCGGTGATGCGGTGGTGCGATGAGGCAGCGTGGCGGGGAGAGGCACG